>NC_041216.1:12470660-12490560 GCF_002837175.3 Physeter macrocephalus | reverse complement strand
GGCCTCTCACTGTTGTGACCTCTCCCTTTGCGGAGCACAGGCTCCGGACGCACAGGCTCAGTGGCCATGGCTCACAGGCCTAGCCACTCCACGGCATGTGGGATCTTCCCGGACCGGGGCATGAACCCACGTCCCATGCATTGGCAGGTGGACTCTCAACCACTGCGCCACCAGGGAAGCCCTGCTTTTTTTCTTGATCAAATCTGTGTTTAGCTCCTGCCCTCAAGGAGCTATAGGCAATCTAGGGATATAATATATACAAGATATACAGTAGGTAAGGACTAAACATCTCAGGATGGCATACAAAGCCCTGTAACATCTCCTGTAATGTGACCTTTTGTCTCTGTGATTACCCTCCACCTGCAGTCACTGAACACAGGATGCATCTCCTACCTCTGGGCCTTTTCACTGCTCTCTAATTGGCATAGGCTCCCACATGCCCACTGAGTTCAGGTGCCACCTCCTCCAGGAAGCCTATTTTCATTCCTACCACAATCACCTCCACTGCCAGGCTGAATAGTTTCTCCTAAACTTTTGAGGTTTTTAAAGGTGAAACTAACAACAATGGGGGACATTATGAAGCAATGAGATATAGTGGCATTCCATGCCAACACCCTAGTTTTTCAGAGACAATCTGGGGCAGAGAAGGAGCTCTAGGCTTAGAATAAGGAGAACTAGGGTCTTCTCAGAGATTTCTCAAAAACACTTGTGACCATGGGAAAAATGTACTCTCTTTCTGGGCTTCAGGTCCCCCCACCCAGGGAACTTGAGGGACTTCAAGCTAAATGATTCAAGAATTCACTCTTTCCACAAACATGCCTTGTACGTCTACCATGAGCATGGAAATGGGTCAGACTCAGTGCAGAGATGGGGTGTGGAGGCAGATGGGAATCCAATGTGAATGGTCAGAGAGGACAGGTGTGGATAGCATCACAGGATCTAGGAGAAGCCTGCACAGCTCAAAGGAGGAAGGGCCTGCCAAAGGTCCTGTGGGAAAAAGCATTTGAATGGGGCGCTGAAGGATTTAAGATGGAGTAGGAGGCAGAGTGCATTTCAGTGAGAGCAAAAGTCCTAGGCTCTAGTGTTATAGGGTTCTGGGTTCTATAATTCTGGGATCAGGGTCTTTTATTCTCTTTTCTAGATTCCATGGGTCTGGATTCTGTGACTCTGGGTTCTGAATTTCTGAGTTTAGAATTCTGTGATTCTGGGGTCTTTACTTCTAGGTTTGGTGGTTCAAAGTTTTATAATCTATAGCTCTGGGGTCTAGGATTCTACACTCTTGATCCTCAGTTGTATAATTCTAAATTGTGGGTACTGGACTTTGTGGTTCTGAGCACTGTGTCTTGTTTATTCCTCTTCAAACCCCAAAGCAAATGTTGGGGAAGAGAAGGAGATCCCGACACCCAACTCCTCTGAAGAATGTTTTCTCCTTCCCCCCACCAACAGGCAACCATTAAAGGGAAGCCCCTCCCTCCATCCCTTTCCACCTTCTTCTGTAGTCCTCCTTCTCCCAGTTCTTCTGCCTATAATGAGGTGCCCCATGCAGACTGGGGGACAAGCTGAGAAAGGGTGTGGTTGGAAGGGCCAATCTACCGGACTCAGCAGGGCTGAAAATAACTGTCTCCAGGCTCTGCCCATCCCTAAGTGATGGACGGCCTGCACAGGGCACTGCTCTGAGTAAACAGGTCCTATGTCCTGCAATAATGCAAGGACTTACTCTTTAGTGAAGGAGGAGAGGTAGGGAGCGTGATCTAAGGGACCCTTATAGGCAATGCACACCATCAGGGCATTCATCCCTTTGGGTTTAGCATTGCCCTACCCTGGTGTCATCCCTCAGGCTGCTTTCCTAAGCTTCTCCTGATGAAGGCTACTGATAGACACACTTACCCACTCCCTTCCACCTGAGCCAAACCCAACAGAGACAGGAAGCAGTGAAGTTAGAGCAACTCCTCCTCCAGGACACACACACACACACACACACACACGCACACACACACACACACACGTGACATAACCATCTCTGGCTCCCAAGAATTCTGGGTTCTCTTGAGAGAGGGTCTATTGGAATAAAATATAAGAACACTTCGACACTCAAAGACAGAAGTGCCATTTGTCTCAGGATGTGGGTATGTATGGATGTGACTGGGTGTGTGAGAGAGGACTGATGGTAGGACCGTCGGGTCCCCAAAGGAGCAGGTGGTAGTCTTGAGACAGCACAGATATTCCAGAGCTATGGGTGACCGTCTCAGCAGGCCCGCTGTGCCCCCCTGCCCTTCTGGTTGTAGACTGACCCTCTCTCTGGGCTGGTGCCCACACTTAAGGGAATTCTTGCCCAGTGGGGGTGGGGACAGAGAGCCCACTCTTCTTTTTCTTGGTGTTCAGATTGTGGAACCAAAAATGTTAAATCTAAACTCTTTGCGGGGAGGTAATTTTTCCTAATCACTCACCCTGCTGCACAGATCTCCACAACTTGATTACCATTAATTAGATTAATTAGATGGAGATAATGCCTTTTCTCTGGGAATATGAATGGTCTCTGATACAGCACCGATATCCCAGAGCTCAATGTGGGACCTGCCCAGATAAGACGGCTGTCCTCTGAATGGTGGAGGGACTTGCCCAAGGTCACACCATGAGCAAGTTGAACTCAGGTCTGTCTGATTCCAAAACAAACCCTTAACCTTCACACTATTGGTCTCACCTTGGCCACCTCTCCTCCCCTCCCAACCTGGTATGGGGTCAATGGGCTGCACCCTCCCCAGGGTCATGGGACCCAGAGAGGCCTCAGAAGCTGGGGTTAGGATGTGGCTCCTCCCACTGGACAGTGAGCTGGCCTCCTGGACAAATCTCTTGTGTTCTTCTCTAACTGCAGAACCCATCTATGTTCTAAATCATGGAGTCCCTTTCACCATAAACAAGGATGGGGGAGTGACTCTAGGAAACCAGAGTTGGCAAAATGCCAGCACCTTTGGAGGGGTGTTGTGAAGTTGTCAGACAAGGAATTGATAGAGACCTTGGGAGGCACCTGGCCTCTCTCCCCTGACATCCAGGCACCTGTGATCTACGTCTAGGGATGTAGGTCACCATCCGAGCCATGCCAGCCACTGCCTGCAGAGCCTGGGCAGGCTGGCCTCCTCCCAGACTACGGATGAGGTCACTTGGCCCACTTGCAGGCTCAATGCCCAAGTCCTGGATTGGCCTTGACCTGTAGCAGGAGGGGGTGGGGTCAGTTTCACCCCCTGGGGCTCAGCATCAAGTCCTGGCCTCTGAGCTTCATTTTCAATGCCTGGCACCTTGCATACACTGTCACTGATCCCCCCCCCCCGCATTCTGCAAATAGTCACTGAATCCCCACCCTGGGTGGCCCTGCTGAGACAGGCACCCACATGATCTGCAAGAGCTGCACTATCTCGAGACCACCACCCTCACCCTGTCGAGGTCACCTCGACATCCCTCTCACACTTTCAGTCATACACACCCACACCCTGAGATTAATGCACATGCCTGTCCTTGTGACCTTCACACGTGTGCCCTGAGATAATCACACACACACATCCTAATAAAGCCTGTATACACACGCATAAGGCAGGCACGTTTGTGCACACCATGCACGCACAGGCACGCATACACACACACACACACGTCCTTTCACACGGATGCACTGACACTCAGGAGTCCTGTGTGCCTGTCCCGGCACTGCCCAGATGTGTAAACTTCTGGCACCCTCTCAGACCCTCAGTTTGCCCATCTGTAACAAGAGTTAGATTGTTGGGGACCATTCTGACTGTAGCATCTTGGGATTCAATTTTCTCTTTCTTCTCTCTCTCAACTTGAAGTTGACCCAGGGGCAGCCCAAAGTGGGGTCACAAGCTGACATTCATTTTTAGCCTCCATCAACAAACTGGGAACTCACCCCAGCAGCCTCAGTTTGGAGCCAGAGATGGAGTCCAGGGCCCGAGGAAGCAGAGGGGATGTGTAGCCCACCTCACTACACACACAGAGATGCACACGCACCCTGCTTTCATGCTGAGACACATCTGCAGGAAAAGTTGTTACCAGCTCCAAGTGATGGGATTTATCATCCAGCACCAGTCCCGGGGCCAGGCCTTGTCGTCCCACCACCTGGGATCAATAACCACCATCTGTTCCTTTAATATTTCTCTGAGAATCTCACTGACAAGGGAGACCAGCTTGGGAAGGCAAGAGAACAGAAGATCTGGAGCCAGAATCCTAAAGGCAGATTCATCATGTGCTGTGGCTACAAACAGGCCCTGGGGACAGTTTGGAGAAAGGGGATGGGCAAGTGTACAGCCAGGGGGCCAGGAGTCCCAGGTGGACCACAGACTGGGAGCCACCAGAAGGGTGAGGGTGTCACTCACCTCACCCTAGTCCTGACTAGGGTTCCTGCCTTGCTGCCCCCTGTCCCACCCCCTCTCTGCACAGCTGTGGCCACCTGAGCCCTGCTTGGGTGACCAGAAGGCTCCAGGCTTCAGAACCTATTCTGCCCCAGCTGAGGGGGTTTAAAGTGTTCCAGGGGCAGGTAATGGGGGTGGGGTAGATCTGGAATCTGGCCTGGTTTTGAGTCCCAGCCCCTGACTCACCGCCGGACCTGAGCAGCTTCCCCCCTCCTCCGTCTCTGGGCCTCGGGTTCCTCATCTTCCAACAGGGTGAGGGGCCTGCAGGGACCCCACTCGGGCTCCCACCAGCCATGAGGGTGGGGGGATCTGCAGGAGCTCAGTGGACGTTTGTTCCCGTCCCCTCTATGACCCCGCAGTGCCTGGCTCCAAGTCGGTGTCCAGTAAATATCAATTAACCTGATGAGATAATGAAATGAGCTAATGTCTGTGTCTGGGCCACATGCCTCATGGCACCAAAATCTAAACCTGTGTTGGGAAATTGAACAACCCAAGAGCCAGCTGAGTGGAACCATTGAGGGCTTGACTGTCAGTCATCAGGGAGGACTGCCTGGAAGAGGCCGACCTTGGGCTGGGTGGGACTTGCATAGAGGAGGGAAGGTGTGCTAGGAGGGGGGTACTGCACGTGCAAAAGCAGGGAGGTTGGAAGGGAAGGGGTCAAGGTGAGACCTCTCTCTTGTGTTTTGAGGCTCATATAGGGTATTGTGTGTGTGTGTGTGTGTGTGTGTGGATGGGGAATCATGGCACAGTGCTGGGCTCCCCAGGGACTCTCAGTAACAGGGGTTCCCACCCCTGTCAGCTCATCCAGGTCACCTACTCCCCTCTCCAGAGGTGGCTCCCCACCTGGTCACATGTGACATGTGGTCCCAGCAGGGAGCAGGGACCTGGGTGGGGGCATGGACACGTAGAGCCTGGGGGAACCAGGCTCTACTTGCTATGAAACACAGACCCTAGAACCTCTGAGCTTGGAGGCCCCTCCAGCCCCTCTGTCCTGTGGGAAGCCAGCACAGAGAGGTTAAGGAAGTGACTCAAAGTCACCCAGCCCCCAAAGAAGGCCTTCCGGTGCTCTGCTCTCTAACCAGCCTGGGGGAGGGTCCTCTGTCTACAAACCCCTGAACTGAGTGACTCAGGGGCCAAGGGTTCCTCTTCTCCCTTCGCCCTCCCTCTGCCCTCACACCCACCTGCTCCTTGGGCTGAGAAGAGCTGGAGACGGGACCCAGGGGCTCCCTGGGAGTCAAGGCCAGTGATCTGTAGACCCAAGTGGCCAAGGCCTGGGTCTGTGCTGGGAAGGGGAGGGTTAAATCTTGAGCAGCCCTTCCTGGTTGGTGTTTAATTTGCAGTTTCTAAAGGCCATCAGGAGCCCCAAGGAGCAAATGTTTTCTGACTTAATGACTGCAGCAGATTAAGGAGGAGCCCATCTCCCAGAGAGCATGGAAGAAAGGCCATCCACTACCCTGCATGGCCCAGGATGGCAGCTGGAATAACTTTCCCAGAGACCTGGGTGGAGAAGGGTCCTCTCTTCCCTGCCATCAGCAAATCCTGCCTGGCCCCTGTGACACTCACTCCAGGAGAGGACAGTCTGAAAAGACTTTGAGGCAAACTGGAGCTCTGCTCAGCACAAGAGAGAGCTCCCAGTCCTAGTGGACTACAAGTTGACAGCCATCTGCCTCTGTGGCCAGTACTACCTTTTCCCTTTTTTTTTGGCCCTCTTCTCTGCCTCCTTATTTTCTAGGCAATCAGTGATCTGCTTTCTCTCACTATAGATTAGTTTACATTTTCTAGAATTATAGAACATGCACTTTTTGTCTGGTTTCTTTCACTCCAAAATGATTTTTAGTTTTATCCATGTTGTGTGTATAAACAGTTTGTTCCTTTTTATTGCTGAATAGTAACCCATTACATAGATATACCACAATTTGTTAATCCATTCACCTGGTGATGGACATCTGGGTTGTTTCCAGGTTTTTGATATTACAGATAAAGCTGCCATAAACATTTGTGTATGAGTCTTTTTTTTAAATGTTCTAATTGCTTTTTATTTTATTTTTTAATTTTTATTTCTTGAATTTTATTTTATTTTTTTATACACAGGTTCTTATTAGTTATCCATTTTATATCCTTTTTTTTTTTTTTTTTTTTTTTTTGCGGTACACGGGCCTCTCCCATTGCAGAGCACAGGCTCCGGACGCGCAGGCTCAGCGGCCATGGCTCACGGGCCCAGCCGCTCCGCGGCATGTGGGATCTTCCCAGACAGGGGCACAAACCCGCGTCCCCTGCAACGGCAGGCGGACTCTCAACCACTGCGCCACCAGGTAAGCCCTAGTTATCCATTTTATACATATTAGTGTATATATGTCAATCCCAATCTCCCTGTGTATGAGTCTTTGAGTGAACTTGTGTTTCCATTTTCCTTGGGTAAATACCTAGAGGTAGAATGGCCGAGTCACATGGCAGGTGGCATGCTTAACTTTTTAAGGAACTGCCAGACTACTTCTGACAGTGCTTTGCCTGCTCAGTGTGTGGGATCTGTGTTGTTTCCTCATCCTCTTCACCATTCAGCATCATCAGGCTCTAAGTTTCACCATTCTGATAGGTATGCAGTGGTGTCTCACTGTGGTTTACTTTACGTTTTCCTGGTAACTAAAGATGTCGAGCATCTTCTCATGTACTTATTTGTCATCCATATCTGTTCAAGTCTTTTGCCCATTAAAAAAATCGGGTTATTTTTGAACATATTTAGAAAACAGAAAGAGACTCACAGACGCAGAAAACAAACTTGTGGTTACCAAAGGGGACGGGGAAGGGGAATAGATTGGGAGTTTGGTATTAACATTTACACACAACTATATATAAAATATCAGCAAGGACCTACTGTATAGCACAGGAAACTATACTCAATATCTTGTAATAACTTATAATGGAAAAGAATCTGAAAAAGAATCTATCATCTACCTGTCTATCTATTTATCTATCATCTATCTATCTATCTATCTACCTATCACTGAATCACTTTGCTGTATACCTGAAACTAACACAACTTTGTAAATCAACTATACTTCCATTAAAAAAAAATCCGGTTATTTTCTATTTATTGAGTTTTGAGAATTCCTTATATATTCTGGAAACAAGTCCTTTCTCAGATATACGATTTTCAGATCTTTTCTCTTAGCCTGTTGCTTGTCTTTCAATCTCTTACCAGTGTCTTTTGAAGCTCAACGTTTTTTAGATTTAATGAGGCTGCCATTTCAAACTTACTGCTCATTACGATAATTATGCCATCTGCCACGGCGGGATTGGCGGGATCCTTTCATCCCCATAGCTGCCAGGGAACCCTGCTTTGGAACAAGCCCTTCCCAGATGTCAAATCCCGTGTCACAGGACAGTCCCCCTATATCAACACGTGGCTTTATCCAGCTTTATATCCTGCCCTCCTTGGTCTGGCACCTCTGGGATCCATTCCCAGCCCTGTTTTCCTGGCTCCTGCTGGCCCTTGCAGCCAGGTCCTGCAGCTCCTTGAATGTATAATCAATCTCACTCCTCCCCTGGCTGACCCAGTGTTTATGCTTAGATTTAAGCCTGGCTGTGGCTCTGGTGGCCAAAGGGGGATGTAGGGGCAGATCCTGAAGAGGGCAAGTGTTCTCGTGGAAGGACCTCCTCATTTGAGGTCCCTGCACCATCCTCTGGCAAGGGAGCTTTTCTGCTCCAGCAAGGGGAGTGGGTCACTTTGCAGGCCTGAAGTTTCTGGAGAATCTGGGTTCTCAAGTCCCAACCATCCAGATATCCTCACCCTGAGTCTCAGGCACTTGTTCCTGTCCCATCGGGGCCCTGACTTGGGCACAGAAAACTTTCCTAGGCAGAGAGTTCATCCTTCTTTGAAGTGCTGCACTCTTACAGTGACGACTTGTGTCTGGTCTCTGGTTGCAAGAGATGGATGTCTCTCCGTGTGCTGCCAGGGAAGTTCTTGCATGAACATTTGCTTCGACTTGCTAGATTGTTCATCTGAGTCTATAATTTTCAGTCTTCAGTGTATCAGAGCCATTTGACAAGAGCTCCTGATTCCAATTTCCTTATAACTACTTTCCCTCCCATATTACTTAGGGCCTTGCACCAGCCAGTGCAGCCCCTCCACCTGGATCCCTTCCCTGTTCCCTGAGGGTGAATGCCTTAACCATGGCATTACCACCACATGTCAGGACTGTCTCCAGTTCTCTTACTACCAGTGATGGGGTCCTCACTGCCATCTCCACAAATTCATCTCAGAGCCTGCTTCCTGGGACCATCCCTACTACCAATTAGCCAAGGTTGGGTTCCCTAGCAGCAGAGCCTGAAATGAGGAGTCTTGAGAAAGTGGTTTACAGGGAGAGGGGGTGAGCAGGCTAGGACAAGGTAAAGAGCTAAGCAAAGATGTGGCCCCCAGACCCAAGAAAGCTGGCTTCGGGAGGTTACCCGCTCAATATCGGAACAGCCCTGGGGACTCTGGGCTCTTGGTCTGGGCAAGTGTGTTGTCAGGCTTTTCCAGAGAAACAGAACCGGGAAGAGGTGTATCTGTATATAGAAAGTGATTTATTACAAAGAATTGGCTCATGCAATTATAGGAGCAGGTGAGTCAAAAATCTGCAGTGTGGGCCAGCAGTCTGGAGAGGCTGGCTGCTGGAGAATTCCCTCTTGCTTGGAGAATTTCCTTCAGCTGATTGGATGAGGCCCGCCACATTATGGAGGGCAGTTTGCTCACTCAGAATTCACTGATTTAAACACAAATGTCACCTTAAAACATCCTCTAAGTTGACACATAAAATGAACCACTGCAGCAGGACGTGTGGGGCTGGGGTCTTAAAACCAGCAGAGGGGAAGCCCAGCCCAGGGCAAGGGGTAGAAGCTTGCCCAGGAGGACCTGGTCCCTGGCCATGGCAAGGGTGAGACAGGGGGCCACCGTCCAGGCCCAGCTACCTGGCTGGCAGGTGACAACAGGCAGACCTCCCAGCAGGCTTTGGACCCCAGATGGAGGTCTGGGAGTAGAGGAATTGTGAGCAGGGGGGGACAATAAGGGCCCTCGGACACGAGTTAGGAGGGCTAATGTGCCCTTGGGAGAAGGCAGGTGTTGAGCATCTGGAATGGGAGTCAGGTGAGGGGAGCACAGATCCAAAGCCGCAGCTGTGAGATGATAAATGAGAACTGTTGTTTCTGGGGTTCAGGAGTCTGGGCACAGGTCAGCTGCAGCCTCTGTTCAGGGTTTCAAAAGGCTGTGGTCTTATCAGAGGCTCAGAAAGGGAAATGTCTGCTTTTACCATTTGCCATTCTGCCCGTAACAGCCCTGCTCTCCCCGAATATATCTCAGATCCTCCATTCTATCCATCCGCTGCTGCCGTCATCGAGGGATCAGTGCTGGTTTGGGTTCCTCCAAAACAGCAGCTGGTTTATGTGGGAGGTGATCCCAGGAGGCACAGTGAGGAGGGGGCAGGGGCGGGAGGGAGGAAAGTCCTAAAGGCTGAATCAGAGAGCAGGTCATACTGTGTGGGCTCAGCCCTGCTGGAGACCCTCGGAGGAAGTGCCTCAGACCTGTCCCTCAGAGGGAAGCTGGGTATTTATCTATTTATCCACCCTGTCCCATCCCTCCCTGGGGTGTTAAATCCCTGGCACTTTGGGGCTGCCCTGTCCTTGGCCCAGGACACTGGACCACATCTTTGCTTAGCTCCTCACCTTGTCTTAGCCTGCTCACCCGCTCTCCCTGTGAACCACTTTCTCAAGAATCCTTGGTCCAGGAGAACCCCCAGGTGGAGAAGCACAGAAAAGCAGGGCCTGAGGAGGGAGTGGTCAGCTCCCTGGAAACCGCCCACCACTACGTTCCTCTGTTGCTGGGGAGAGCGGAGCTGGCCCAGGGGACATGGGGTGGGATAGGCAGGGCATCCAGACTCCCACCCAGGAATAACACCTTCCTGAGAAAGGACCTGAAGCTGTTTACCCAGATGAGCTCTTTTCATCGCTGGCTCCTGTTATAAATAGCCAAACCCTATCTCCACTCCAACCAGCAAAGCAACCCCAGCTTCACATTAAAGGCATAATTTGCTGCAAATTAAACGTAATGGGACTAGAGTAATTATGTTGACTTTTCAAACTACTTACAGATAAATACATGATTAGATATTTCAGAAGATAAACTTTCCCATTGTGTTTCCTGAAAGAAACGGAGGAGAGGAGGCTGAGGTGGGTGGCAGAGAGACGATGCTGAATGAGGGGGGAGAGAAGCCTCAGAAACCCATCTGAGGATGTTCTTAGACTCCCATGGGAAGTGGGTCCCAGACCAGCCTCTGGGAGAGCAATTTGGCCAAACATATCCAAAGCCTTAAAAATATCCGTACTCATTGTTTTGATAAGTCCACAAATCAATCATAAGGAAATAATCAGATGGAGACAAAGATCTACGTGAAGAGTCAGTCATCTCAGCATCATTTGTAACAAACACATGTAGGTGGGAACCATCTATATGCCTAACAATGGGGGATTAGCTATCTCAGTTACAGGACAAACACATGAGGGAATGTAATATAGCCTTTAAAAACCAGACAGTCAAAAAGTAATTCACTTGGGAAGATGCTCATAAAATAGGAGTGAGAAGAAAAAAAAGCAATATATAGATCTGGATATAAAGTATATTCTAAATATACCCGGAGAAAAAGAAATCCCAGGAGGAAGTGTGCCCAAATACTAACAATTTTAAATTAATTTTTAACGTAAGGGGAAAGCACAGTCCTGTGGGGTTCCTTTGTCTCGATACTCTGGTGCAACACTGCATCACTCCTGACACCCGATGGATGTGTGGGTTTCTCCCACATCAAGCAATTCTGCAACACCCGCTGGATGACCTACGATTTAACTCAATTCTGACACTCCCTACCTGGAGATATTGTCGGATCCTATAGGTTAAAACCTCAGTCCCACAAAACTGCACCCCTCACCCATGCCAACCGCATGTTCAGGTTGTCACTTGTGCTCCTGACGACTGGCTATAAATTGGAGGTTGCAACGACCGCCTTCTGGGTTTGATTAATTTACCGGAGCAGCTCACAGAACTCAGGAAAACAACTGATTTATTAGATTACTGGTGAATTGCAAAGGATATGAATTGAGCAGCCAGATGAAGACGTACATAGGGTGAGGTCTGAGGTTCCTTGGGGTCTCAAGCACAGGAACGTCTGTTCCCGTGGCGTTTAGGGCAGCCAGCCTCCCAGCACAGGGTTGAGTTCTTGTTCACCAGCCCAGAAGCGCTCAGAACCCTGTAGTTCAGGGATGTTTATGGAGGCTTCATTATGTAGGCATGATTGATTAAATTATTGGCCATTAGTGATCAAGTCAATCTCTAACCCTCTCCCCTCCCAGGAGGTTGGGGGTGGGGCTGAAAGGTCCAACTTTCTAGTCACATGATTGGTTCCCCTGGCAACCAGCCCTCATCCTTAGGGGCTTTCCAAAAGTCACCTCATTAACATAAACTCAGGTGTGGTTGATAGGGGCTTGTTATGAATAACAAAAGACACCCATTTTACCTTTATGTTCTGAGCTATTTCAGAGACTAGGAGCAAAAGTAAATATTATAACAAAAGATTATGAAAAAGTATAAAAAAGTCCCTATGGCATATATATATATATATATATATGAAATTACAAGGGTTTTAGGAGCTCTGTGCCAGGAACAGTGGATGAAGACCAAATACATACATATACATGTATATATATATATATTTGGGGACTGCAGAATGGGCTCAACTTCTGGTCCATGTGATGGCCTTTCTGAAGTTAGAGGTCAGCTCTTGGGTCCATCTGAGCCTCTTCCTTTTGAGGATGAACATTCCATTCCTTCAATAATTCCTCTTGTGAATGACCACTTCTAGATGCCCACTCCCACCCTGGTCCTTCTGGACTTTTGTGATCCCTGCTCCCTGGCCTTCCTGCTTCCATTCTCACCCCAGCAGAAATTTTTCTCCCCAGCAGCCATAGTGATCTTCTCAAAACAAATCAGATCACATCACTCTTCTGCTCAAAACTCTGCAGTGATTTCCTTCAACTCTAAAAGTAAAATCCAAACTCTACCATGGCCTATCGACTCTAAATGATCTTCCTTCCGCTGACTCCTCACACCTTGTCTCCTAGCCCTCTTCCCCCACATGCTGTGCTCCAGCTACACTGGCTCTCTACTGTCCTTGAGCACATCATGGTCATTCCCGCCCCATGGCCTTTGCACCTGCTCCTGCCTTGACAATTATCACAAAGCTCATTCCCTCACTTAATTCAGATCTCTGTTCATATATCACCTCCTCAGAGAGGCCTTCCCTGACCAGCCTCTCTAATGCAGCTCCCTCATCTTTGGTCTCTTTCCATTCACTTTTTTTCCTTCATTTCAGAACTTACCACTTCTTAATATATATTTATTTGGTTATTATCTGTTTCCCCTACTGGAAAGCAAGCTCCAGGAGAGCAGGGACTTTGTCCTTCTACTTCACCTGTATACATCCAGTGTTTAGAAGGGAGCTTAGTACTTAGTCAGATTCTAACAAATACTTCTTAAATTAATTAATTAATCAATGTGACCTTGATCGCATGCCCTTCTAAGCCTGGAGGCCCTGCCTTTAGGCAAAGTTCAGCTTATTCATGAGTTGAACAGGATTCTCTCCTCCCTTTTTTTTAGACTCCATATCTCTATTTACATGGCCTAAAGAGCGGCAGGATACGCACAGAAGTATTTTGGCCTTGGAGTCAGTTAGAATAAGGCTCAAATCTCAGCTCTGCCACTTACTAGCTCTGTATTAATTAGCTTTTCTGAGCCTCAGTTTTCTCTTGTGTAAAATGTTATTAATACCAACCTTGTGAACTTGTGAGGAGAGAGAGAATGTGAGGACATAGTGTAGGGTAAGCATTTGAAAGCTGGTAGCTATTACTGTTGTTATTATTAAACTAACCAGGTTTGGGGCCTTCCATCTCATGGGAAAAGGCTTGGTTGGGACTGGGCTGGATGGGTGGGGTAGGGTGGATGGGGAGAGCAGATAAGGGACAGGTGACATGAGAGACATGTCACCTCGTGGATTCACACTGAGCTCCCTGTCAGTCTCATCTCCAGGCCTGTCTCCCACCTCTGTCCCTGAGCTATTGTTGGCACTGCATAGTTAACTCACACGCGAATATTAAATCCCATGGTGTGAGTCTCAATCTGTGGCTCTGGCCTGCAGGGGTTTTCTTTCCCACCCTGATCCAACACACTTGCTTTTCTTTCAAGAGCCTGTCATCTGCAAAGCTGAAGGGCCTGCCTCCCCAGTGGGGTGATTGCTAATGATGCTGTGGATCTGCGTGGACTGAAGGCTGCTGGGAGGCAGGGATTGCAGCTGACATTCTCCCATAAACCTGAGCCTGGTCCAGAGGGGCTTGCCAGGACCGAGGGCTGGTGGCAAGTGATGGCATCAATGAAATGAGCTGGGGGCTCACACTGTCCCATAAATTCTTAATTCAGATGAAAGGATGTTGGATCCTAAAGTCATTAGAATAGGTTGAATCCTCTGGCCAATGGAGAAACTGAGGCACGGAGTATCAGCTGGTGTGCAAATAGAATCAGTACCTCATAGAGCCAGTCCTCATTGAAGAAACGGAGGCCCAGGGAGAGGAAGTGTCTTACCCAGGGCCACACAGCAAGTCTGTGACAGAGCCAGAAGTGACTCAGGTCTCTGCCAGCCAGCCCACTCCTCCTCCCACTCCACCCCTTGAGGAAGCCTGGGGCTGGGAATGAGCTGGGCTCAGGCCACTGGAATATCGTCTCCAGTAGGGGTGTGTTGCCTCTCTGCTGCATGTTTGTGGATGGAGCCCCTTCAGCACACCTGGCACCACGCAAGGCACTTGATCACAACCTCATCTGATCCTAATATGATTGTTCCCATTTTACAGGTGAGAAACTGAGGCCCAGAGAGGGCAGTTGACTCACGCAGAGTCTCGCAGCGCATGGGTGGGCGCCTATCAGCCCTGTCTCCTGCTTGATGGCTCTTTGCAGCACTGACCAGCTGCTGGTATGCCCACCTCCCAGGTAAAGTCTAGGAAAGAGGGCTCTCTGCCTGTCTTGTTCATTTCAGTATCCCTGGTGCCCAGGGATAAATAAAAAATATATTTAAATAAATGAACGAATCTCTTGGGTTCCTGCCAACTCCGTGACTGGGAAGATCTGAGACCCCGAGAGCCAGGCTCCCAGACAGTGACAGGCACTGACTGCTTCCCACTCCTGACCTTGTCCTGCTGGGTGGGTTGGCATCCGGCCTTCTCCCCATCAGTGTTCCAGACCCAAGTCTCCTCCTGGTGTCCTGCCATGCCCCACCTGTCCATGTCTCCCTCCCTCTCCTGATGCTTTTCTCCTAAAACCCCATTCCCAGACCTGACCCCAGCGTTCCTCCTGACCCAAGAGGCTAGCACAGGCTCCCAGAGCCTTGGCGCTTGTCTGGCTTCTTCTGGACTTGACCCTGATTAGTACCCTGACCAAACCTTGACTTGCCCTTTGTAATCTTGTAAGCGACAGGGCAAAGAAACGAGGGACCTCTCTCTAATTCACCAGCTCCCCTTCCCCGGGACTTTCTGAAGGTGCAGATGCAGGCTGACTGGCAACTCCTCGAGGTCAGGGCCGGCCAGACTCCAAACCTTAGGCCTGGGCACCCGATGGAGCTCCCTGCAGACTTGACCACCCCAAACAGACGCCAGCTGGCCCCTTCCTGACAAGTGCAGTGTGATCTGAGAGTCAGGGCTTCCTGGCTCCTGGGCTGATTTCACGTGGCTGGCATCAGGGACCAAGGACCGCTGGAAGGGGCAGGGTTGTCCCAGCAGCTTCTCCACCCAGCACCAGGGAGCCCCAGCAGGACCCTCCCCAGCTCAGAGAAGTGCAGGGCCCCCGTGTGCCTTGATGCCCAGAACGGAGGAGCACTGGAGGGGAGGGGATCACCCCCATAGTCCCGGTCCCCAGGGAGATGGACAGAGGCACAGAGGGGACACCCCTGCAGTCCTCAGCCCTGCTTCCTTAGTCCCTGGGATTTTCCCAGATGAGGTTGGGGGGTTTCTAGGGTGTGCCTTGTCCCCAGCCCTCACATCAGTCAGGGCCACAGGGATGTAAATGTTGGGGTCCCCACTGGTGGGCAGTGGTTGGGTGGCAGGACAGCCAAGCTGTGTCCTTGTCATAGTTCTGGGGCAGCAGGACCACATTGCTCTTCCACGTCCAGGGCTGGTGTGACTGAGTATCTCCCAGGGGTTGGGGGAGGAGTGAGGCACGTGGGTCTCTTAATAGCCTCATGAGGGTCTCTTGGCTGGGGCTGTTAGCTTTGTCTCATGGATGGAGAAATCAAAGGCCAGAAAGAGAGGCCCTGGCCAAGCTTACATTGTGAGAGTGACCGACATAGGGCAGACACCCAGGCTGCCCCGCTCCCTTCTGCTGGGTCTGCTGCTCCCCTTCTGGAATCAGAGTTTCTCAAGGACCCTAGCGGTCATCTGGTCCAGTGGCCCCTCACGGCTGGGTGGTGCTCAGCACTTCTCCCTGTGCAAGGTTGCCCAGGGCCTGGATGGAGCCCTGGAGACTGGAGGCAGCCTCCTTGCTTACCTTAGACAAGTTCCTGTATCTCTCAGCCTCAGTTTTATCCAACTATAAAATGGGATAATAATATGCCTATGCCCTGAGGCTGTAGTGAGGGTTAAACACCACTATCTTTATTTTATGCATATGAAAACTGAGGCTAGGAGAGGCCATGTGAATTGCTGAAGGTCTCTCGAGGCAAGTCAGGATGCGACCCCAGGTTTATCTAACTTCAAAGCCTGTCCTTTTAACTGCTTTGCGGTGCCACGTCCTCTGCTGTCTAGAAGTCTGTCCTAGTACTGCAACTCGGCCCCTCCAGCTGAGGTCACAGACGGGGCCTTCTTGCTTGGCACACAGGGGCTCCCAGAGCATTGAGAATTTCCCCAACACACACACAGAGCACACAGCACTTGCCCCCTGTACCTTCACAAACAGACACACACCATGCACACACACACCATGCACATACCTCTCACAGACACATTCACATGCAGGCACGTACACACACATACACAGGCATGTAGACACGCAAATGCCACCCTCACGCATGTATCACACACGTACACACACGTGCACACAAACCCAACCCTTGGAACTGACTCTCCACGACAGAGGAGGGAGGCAGCCTCCTTGCTTACCTTAGACAAGTTCCTGTATCTCTCAGCCTCAGTTTTATCCAACTATAAAATGGGATAATAATATGCCTATGCCCTGAGGCTGTAGTGAGGGTTAAACACCACTATCTTTATTTTATGCATATGAAAACTGAGGCTAGGAGAGGCCATGTGAATTGCTGAAGGTCTCTCGAGGCAAGTCAGGATGCGACCCCAGGTTTATCTAACTTCAAAGCCTGTCCTTTTAACTGCTTTGCGGTGCCACGTCCTCTGCTGTCTAGAAGTCTGTCCTAGTACTGCAACTCGGCCCCTCCAGCTGCGGTCACAGCCGGGGCCTCCTTGCTTGGCACACAGGGGCTCCCAGAGCATTGAGAATTTCCCCAACACACACACAGAGCACACAGCACTTGCCCCCTGTACCTTCACAAACAGACACACACCATGCACACACACACCATGCACATACCTCTCACAGACACATTCACATGCAGGCACGTACACACACATACACAGGCATGTAGACACGCAAATGCCACCCTCACGCATGTATCACACACGTACACACACGTGCACACAAACCCAACCCTTGGAACTGACTCTCCACGACAGAGGAGTTATTGTGTGGGTCAGTGTCGGCGACTTGTACCTCCTTGTAGGGGGCTGGGCACCTGCTGGCAGGGATGGTGGTCTCTCCATACAGGCAGGCCTCCAGGTTTGCAGAGTGGGTAAAGATGTGCAGTTCCTGGAACGGGAGGGGAGAAGGGGAGGCTGGGGGAGGGGACTGGAGCCTGAGGTTTCCTGGGAGGGCACAGGGGATCATGAAGAGGATAAGCTCAATGTTGGGGCAGGGGTACTGCTCTGAGGTGGAGTCCAACTAGGATGATGGCGGGTTAGACGGGCCCTACTGCACCCAACCTGCCCCCAGAGGTGGGAATGATGATAACAGCAGGGGTGCTGACAGCTGCGGCCCACTGAGTCCCTGGTGCATGCTGGTGCTTTACATCCACTATCTCCTATTTCCTTCATGACAGCCCTGTGGGAGGGGTATGGAAGGAAGGAGCCACGGGAGGCCCTGGCAAGGGGTCCCGACTGGACTGGGGCCATGCACCTCATACTCCTGCTTGAAGCCGTAGCCCTCGGCCGTCTTCATCTGGTTGATGTGCTGCAAGAGGTCGGCCACACGCACCGCGGGATGCAGCTGCCCCGTGTGGTACGGGGAGCCCTTCCGGCCACACGGACGCCGCGGTGAGCCCCCCGGGAGGCTGCTGGCCTCAGTGACCCCACCACTGCGCTGGTCTCCTGTAGTCAGAGAAAGGGAAAGTGGTTTCTGATACACACGGGCCCCAGCCTGGGGAACCCCAGATGGAGTCAGGGGGCCGAGGGAGGGAAGGGGGCACGGCCAGCGTGGAGGACGCCTGGGTTGTTTGCTGGAGCCAAGCAGCTGGCTGGGGCCACCCTGTGTGACCCTGGGTGGCCCCTTCCCTGCTGCATCTCAGTTTTCCCATCTGTAAAATGAGGGGATTGGTTCATATGAACTCGGAGGGCCCTTCTGGTTCAGCCCTGCCAGCTGTGATCCCGTGGTCCCCTCACCCTCCTGGGCTCCCCTGCAGGGCCCACCCCTCTGTGACTTCACCTGCTGCCTGAGGGAGGAAGTGCTCAGCAGAGCCCATGACATCCCTCCTATCTTCCCCTCTTCCAGGGAACAATCTGGAACATTGACAACTCCCAGCAATTACCCCCATTCAAAGACAAGCAAGTCCCGAAATTAGCTGCTGCTGCCACCCCTTCTGCAGATGAACGGGAAGCACCTGAATAGAGGCGTTTCTCCTGCGTAAGCATTTCCATTGTCAGCCCATGGGGAAGAGGTGGAGAGGTTCACAGTGCCCCACAGGCCCCGGGAAACTATCCCCTCCCTCCAGACCACCCCTCCCCGGCTCTCCTGGTCAGCATCTCAGTCCTGGGATTGAGAAACATCCTCCCCGCCCCGCCTCTAAAAACAGTTGTCGCAAGTATTTTGCCCTGTTTTATAGTTGCTTACAGTGGGAGGGAAGCCCGGCCGTGACTCCATCATCGCCAAAACTCCACTGAGGCTTGGAAAGAAGTGACTTGCCACAGGTAATATTTCCCAAAGTGTGTTTCAGAGAACACCAGTTGTGCAAGATGATTAAGTGGTAGTCCATTTACAAAATAAACATTCAGCTTTTTAAAATGAATCTGGAAAATGTTGGTTGAAACAAAATTAAATAGTTCTGTTCCCTGCAGGACATCTCAGGACTTGCAACAAACTAACATGCATTGTGACTCTCCAGGAGGAGAGCAGAGGTAGCAACACTCCCCTGATTTCTTTTTTTTTTTTCCAAGGAGGTTTTTCTTGTTTGCTTATGTCACTAAACATCTTTAGATAAAAAGTGTAATGGGGTGATTGAGAGCAAGGACTCTGTTAAGACAGCCTGAGTTTGAATCCCAGTTATGCCACTAATTGGCTGTGTATCCTTGGGAAAATTACTAGCCCTTTCTGAACCTCAGTTTTCAAGTGCCAAATGAGGATAAAGTCACTACTATCCAATAGAGGTATTGTGATTATTAAGTGAGATGATGCATGAAAAATACCCAGCCCATTGCTGGCAACTGGTGAATGCCCACAGACAGCAGCTGTTGGTATTATTAGAATTTACTGTGAAGTCAGACACCCACTGAGTCCCAGAAAGCTGAGGGCAGCTTCTCAGAGGAAAGAAGGAGCCGACAAGAGTGGTGCTTGACCTGCATTTTTTTTTTTTTTTCAGATATGTCTTTATTGGAGTATAACTGCTTCACAATACTGTGTTAGTTTCTGTTGTACAACAAAGTGAATCAGCCATATGCATACATATGTCCCCACGTCCCCTCCCTCTTGAGCCTCCCTCCCACCTTCCCTATCCCACCCCTCTAGGTCATGGCAAAGCACCGAGCTCAGCTCCCTGTGCTATGCAGCTGCTTCCCACCAGCCAACTATTTTACATTTGGTAGTGTATATATGTGGGTGCTACTCTCACTTCGCCCCAGCTCCCCGCTTCCCTTCCTGTGTCCTCAAGTCCATTCTCTACGTCTGTGTCTTTATTCTTGTCCTGCTCCTAGGTTCATCAGAACCATTATTTTTTTTTTAGATTCCATATATATGTGTTAGCATACAGTATTTGTTTTTCTCTTTCTGACTTACTTCACTCTGTATGACAGACTCTAGGTCCATCCACCTCACTACAAATAACTCAATTTCATTTCTTTTTATGACTGAGTAATATTCCATTGTATATATG
>NC_041216.1:12443017-12470294 GCF_002837175.3 Physeter macrocephalus | reverse complement strand
GCCCATTTTTGGATTGTGTTGTTTGTTTTTTTAATATTGAGCTGCATGAGCTGTTTATATATTTTAGAGATTAATCCTTTGTCTGTTGATTTGTTTGCAAATATTTTCTCCCATTCTGAGGATTGTCTTTTCAGCTTGACTTGCCTTTAATTTGCCTTAGTGTAAGGATTTGGACCAGGACTTGAACTGTAGCTTCGGAGAGATGATTCTTTGAGGCAGCTGCCGCTAACACACATGCGGTCGGATTTCAAGAGAGAATTTTCTGCTGCTCGAGGAGCTCTCAGGAGCTCCAAAAGGGGGTACTGGGGACAAAGGATTACTCATGCTCTTTATGGAATCTGTGCTGACAACTCCACAGAGAACTCTCCAGGTGGAGGAGGAGGTATGAGAGGGCTCCGTGAAGGGCTGGCCGCCCTCAGGGGCTCAGAGAGCGGGGCGGGGGGGGGGTGGACACAGGAGGAGCTCCTGGCTGGCTGAGGACAAGCAGATAGCACCACCTGATCAGGGTGATAGCAGGGGCCAGAACGAATCAGGGCAGCATCCTGGCTGAGTAGAAGGACGACACAAGATGTTCTGTAAATACAGCTGGTGGGCTGGGACAGGGCAGTGAGCCATGACACTGCTCTCAGCCCTGTGTACCCTGAGCCCAGGAAGATGGGCTCTCCCCAGCCACACAGCAGGGAGGTGGCAGCACCAGGATTCACACCCAGGCCTGTCGGACTCTGGGGTTCTGTTGTCCATCAGTCTTCCCCTATTGTCCCTCTCCTGGTAAAGAAACATTGATCAGGTGACTATGATAGAAACCCGCTTACCTGGCAAACCGTCTGGGTGGAATCAATTGGCACCCGGCAAGATCAAGAGCTCAGGATGGATGGGGCCCAGAGGGTTCTGGGGGTTTTTCCAGGCAATGCTTTGAAGTCAGTGGGGCTCAAATTTCAATAGAAAGGGAAGTTCCCATCAAGCCCCCTCCCACCAGCCTGCCACAACTTGCCTTGATAGGTTAAGTCGATTTCTTTTGAAATTAATAAAACTTTTATTTCAGAATAGATTTAGATTTGCAGAAAAGTTGCAAAGATAGTACAGAGAGTTCTCATATATTCCAGACCCAGTTTCTCCTATAATTCACGTCTTATCTGAGTTTGCTATAAATAATGAACCAATATTGATACATTATTATTAACTAAAGTCTATGCCATTTTTGGATTTCCTTAGTTTTTACCTAATATCCTTTTTCTGTTCCAGGATCCCACACAGGACTTAGTGTCATGTCTCCTTAGCTTCCTCTTGGCTGTCACAGTTTCTTAGACTTTTCTTTTTTTGATGGACTTAACAGTTTTGAGGATTACTGGTCAGATAATTTGTGGAATGTTTCTCAGTTGGGATTTAAAAAAATTGAGATGTAATTCACATGCCATAAAACGTACCCTTCTAAAGTATACAATTCAGTGTTTTTTTTAGTATTTCACAAGGTTGTGCAACCATTATCACTATGTAATTCCAGAACATTTTCATCACCCCAGAAAGAAATCCAGTGGCCATTAGCAGTCACCCCCCAAACCCTCCTTCCCCCCACCCTCTGGCAACCACTGATTCATTTTCTGTTTCTATGGAGTTCTATGTTCTGGACATTTCACATAAAGTGGATCCTACAACATGTGGCCTTTTGTGACTGTTCTTTCACTTAGCATAATGTGTTACAGGTTTATTCATGTTGTAGCATGGATCAGTACTTTACTCCTTTATAAAAAAATTTAAAAATTAAAAAAAATTTAAAAATTGTTAATTGTGGTTAAATACACATAACATAAAATTTACCATCTTTAACTTACCGTTTTTTTTTTTTTTTTTTTGCAGTACGCGGGCCTCTCACTGTTGTGGCCTCTCCCGTTGCGGAGCACAGGCTCCGGACGCGCAGGCTCAGCGGCCATGGCTCACGGGCCCAGCTGCTCCGCGGCATGTGGGATCCTCCCGGACCGGGGCACGAACCCGCGTCTCCTGCATTGGCAGGCGGACTCTCAACCACTGCACCACCAGGGAAGCCCTAACTTACCGTTTTTAAGTGTACTGTTCAAGAATGTTGAACAGTACATATATATGCATATTGTTATGCAACCAATTTCCAAAACTTTTTAATCTGAAATTCGAGCCTCATTAAACAGCTCCCATCTTCCCCACCCTCCAGCTCCTAGCAACCACCCTTCTACTTTCTGTCTCTGTGAATTTAACTACTCTAGATGCTTCACATAAGTGGAATCATACGGTATTTGTCTTTCTGTGACTGGCTTATTTCATTTAGAATAATGTCCTCAAGGTTCATCCATGTTGTAGCATCGCTCAGAATTTCATTCCTTTTTATAGCTGAATAATATTCCATGGTATGGATATACCACATTTTGCTTATCATTCATCTGTCAGTGGACCCTTGGGTTGCTTCCACCTCTTGGCTATCATGAATAATGCTGTTATATGGATGTACAAAGATTTCTTCAAGATCCTGCCTTCAATTCTTTGGGATCTGTATCTAGAAGTGGAATTGCTGGATCACATGGTAATCTCATAAGAATATGAAAAATTCATATTTTTAATTTTTTGAGGAACTGCCATACTGTTTTTCACAGTGGCCATACCATTTTACATTCTCACCAACAGTGCAAAAGGGTTCCAACTTCTCCACATCCTCACCAAGACTTATTTTCCATTTTTTAAAAAAAATAGTGGCCATCCTAATTAATGTAAGGTCTTCATTACTGTTTATGAAGAATAATATTCAATTGTATGAATGTATCACATTTTATCTATTCACTACTTGATGGACATTTTTGGGTTGTTTTTCTTTTTTGCTGTTATAAATAATGCTGATATGAACTTTTGTGTGTAAGATTTTTGCTTGAATATATGTTTTCAAATTTCTCGTTTAACTTTTTGAGGAACTGTCAAATTGTTTTCAAAAGCAGCTGGGCCATTTTACATTCCCACAGTAATATATGAGGGTTCCAATTTCTCCACATCCTTACCAATACTTGTTAGTGTTCATTTTAAAAATTATAACTATCCCAGTGGGTGAGGTGATATATTATCGTGGTTTTGATTTGCATTTCTCCCATGGTTAATAATGTTAATTATCTTTTCATGTGCTTATTGGCCACTTGTATATCTTCTTTGGAGAAATGTCTATACAAATCCTTTGCCCATTTAAATATTGAATTATTTGTCTTTTTATTGTTGAGTTGTAAGAGGTCTTTATATGTATTGGATACTAGACCCTTATCAGATGTATGATTTGCAAATATTTTCCCCCATTCTATGGGCTGTATTTTCATTTTCTTGAGAGTGTCCCTTGAATCACAAAAGCTTTTAATTTCAGTGAAGTAAAAATTAGTTGCTTATGCTTTAGGTGTCATATCTAAGAAACCATTGCCTAATCCAAGGTCCTAAAGATGTATACTGTTTTCTTCTGAGAATTATATAGTTTTAGTTTTTGCTTTTAAAACTTGGATCCATTGTGAGTTAGTTTTGCACGTGGGGTGAGGTCCAAATGCTTTCTTTTGCTTGTGGGAATCCAGTTGTCCCAGCATCATTTGTTGAACCCTAGTTGGTTTTGTTTGATTTTTTTTCTCATGATTATAGTGGGGTTATGAGTGTTTGGGTGGAAAGTGCCATTTGCATCCCATGATATTAAGGGTACATGCTATCAGCGTGACTTATCAGTGATGATGATAACCAGTCACCTGGCTAAGGTAGTGTTTGTCAGGTTTTTCTACAAAAGTTACTCTCTTCCACTTTTCATACTGCACTTGTTGAAAGGAAGTCATGATGTGTAACCCACACTTAAGGAGGAATTAAGTTCCACCTCCTTGAGTGCTGAGAATCTACCTAAATTATTTTGAATTCTTCTGCATGGGAGATTTGTCTAATCTCCTCCATTTATTAATTTATTTAATCATTTATTTAAATTACTGTGGACTCATGAATATTTATTTTATACTTGGGGTTTTATAATCTGATACTACTTTGTTTACTTTGTTGCTCAACTGTTTCTGGCTTTGGCCATTGGGAACTTCTTCCCTGGGCTCCTGTATTCCTTTGACATTTTCCCGTCATTGTATGTGTATGTGTTTAGTACTTCCTATTTACTTTCTGGCACTACAAGCTACTCCAGGCTCATCTAGTACATTTCCTGACTTAGTCCTAGAATCAGCCATTTCCCCAAGGATTCTTGGTTCCTTTTGTTGGGAAAAGGTCTTAGAATCCAAATCTTGATGCTACGTGTGTTCCCTAAAAAAAAAAAACTTGCATGTTAAGCAAGTGTCAAAATTAACATGGCTTTAGGATATAAACCACAGGAGTTAGGTTCCTACTCCTTGGAGAAGAAAGGACAGAGGTGGAGACTGGGCCAGTGGGTGGTGAGTGGGGAACGGACACAGAAGGTACTAAGACCCCCTTCCAGTCTCCCGAGCACAGCTTGAATTTCCTAGCCACCTGACCTTTGACCATGCTCTGCATTCTGGATCAGTTTCAAATGAATGATTTTTCTCCTCATTTGTAGGCATATTTTTCTGCTTCTTTGAATGTCTGGTAACTTTTGATTGGGTGCCAGACATTGTCTTTTTTACCTGGTTGCAGGCCAGATATTTTTGTGTTCCTATAAATATTCTTGAGCTTTGTTCTGGGATACAGTGAAGTTACTTGGAAACAGTTTGATCCTGCTGGGTCTTGCTTTTAATATTTGTTAGGTGGGACCAGGGCAGTGCCCAGTAGAGGATTAATTATTCTTCACTCCTTTTATAACTCTGTGTCAGTCTGTGTCTACAACCTAAATTTTCCTAAAGCTTCTTCAGTACCAGGATAATACCTGTGTCTTCTTTGTATTTTAAGTGTGAGTACTGGTACCCATTAGGAGCACAACAGATGCTTCAATGTTGGTTAGGGGTAATATAGAAATCATCTGATATGGTGAAGACCATGGAAGGCTTGATTTTATTCACTCAGGAGGGTGGAGGAGGGGAGCCTGGAGGCCAGGAAGAAGGGGCAAAGGGGCCGGGGTGGGGCAACAGGGGGCACAGCTCCATGACTGAGGTGCCAAACAAGACAAAGGGGAAAGGACTTAGGACCCATGCTGATACTGGAGAAGAGCCAGGTCTGAACCTGAGACTGACCACAAAGCCAGCGCTCCTGACCTCCACGCAGGAGGACGATGGAGGGAGGAGAGACAGAGCAGAGGAGGGAAGCTCGGAGACAGGGTGGCCGTGGAGGAGGGGCTGACTCCAGGCCAGGCCGGGGTGGGGGCAGGGGCTCCCCAGGAGGGGCGGGGCTCTGAGGCAGGTGCGCTACTTATGGGTAGTAGGAGTAGGCATAGTGGTCTCTCCTGGCAGCGTGCAAAGAGAACAGCACAGGTGGGCCACGGTCCTTCCCCAGGCCGGGCCCAGGGCAGCACCCCCAGCAGGGAGGGGCCTGGTGCTTTCCGTGCTGGGGACGGGGTTGGCCGGGGACCAACAGGTCAGAAGGGCCTTCCTTGACCCAAGGGTTGGCCGGGCTCAGTCTCTGAGGATGAGGACCCAAGGTCCCGTCTAGAACCTTCCCCAAGCCCACTGCTGGAGTGAGAAGGAGGTGGGGAAAGGGCCTGGAGGGAAGCAGAGCTTTCACACACAGTCATACACACATGCGTTCACAAAGAGAAATGCACTGCACGCTCACATATGCAGACACACTCATCTGGATACACACGCTCATACATAGAAACACAATGACACACTCATGCACTTACAAACACAGATATTGACACACATGCAGACACTCGTACACATGTATTCAAACACACGCACTGACACACACAGGTACGTTCACAAACACACGCTCACACGCAGACGCCTGCGCTCACACACACGGACACCCCCACTCACACACTCAAGGGAACTGCCGCACTCTCCCCTGCAGACAGTCCCCACTGCGGTCCCCGGGCCGCCCGCCCCTGCAGGCCCCTCTGCCCCTGACGGGACAGCCCTCTGCACGCACCTGTGCCTGGGAGGGAACGAGTGGCCGGGGCAGGGGACACTGCGGCCTCGTCACCCACCCAGACCGCCCCTGGGTGTGGGGTCCATGAAAGGAGCCGGGTCACCCCCTCACGGGCACCCAGAGCACAGGGGGGTCAAGAGCCCTGACCTGACCGCCAGCACCAGCAGCGAGGAGCGGGGGCAGGTCTGATTCCCAGCTCCCAGGTGGGGAAGCCGGTCCCGGAGAGTCACGGTCTGCCTGGGGCTCTTGGGGGTCAGCGAGAGTCCAGAGCAGGCCCAGGCCCCTGCTCCCAGGGCCAGCTCCCCCAGCAGGGAGGGGCCTGGTGATTTCCATGCTGGGGACAGGGTTGGCTGGGGACCAGCAGGTCAGAAGGGCCTTCCTTGACCCAAGGGTTGGCCGGGCTCAGTCTCTGAGGATGAGGACCCAAGGTCCCGTCTAGAACCTTCCCCAAGCCCACTGCTGGAGTGAGAAGGAGGTGGGGAAAGGGCCTGGAGGGAAGCAGAGCTTTCACACACAGTCATACACACATGCGTTCACAAAGAGAAATGCACTGCACGCTCACATATGCAGACACACTCATCTGGATACACACGCTCATACATAGAAACACAATGACACACTCATGCACTTACAAACACAGATATTGATACACATGCAGACACTCGTACACATGTATTCAAACACACGCACTGACACACACAGGTACATTCACAAACACACGCTCACACGCAGACGCCTGCGCTCACACACACGGACACCCCCACTCACACACTCAAGGGAACTGCCGCACTCTCCCCTGCAGACAGTCCCCACTGCGGTCCCCGGGCCGCCCGCCCCTGCAGGCCCCTCTGCCCCTGACGGGACAGCCCTCTGCACGCACCTGTGCCTGGGAGGGAACGAGTGGCCGGGGCAGGGGACACTGCGGCCTCGTCACCCACCCAGACCGCCCCTGGGTGTGGGGTCCATGAAAGGAGCCGGGTCACCCCCTCACGGGCACCCAGAGCACAGGGGGGTCAAGAGCCCTGACCTGACCGCCAGCACCAGCAGCGAGGAGCGGGGGCAGGTCTGATTCCCAGCTCCCAGGTGGGGAAGCCGGTCCCGGAGAGTCACGGTCTGCCTGGGGCTCTTGGGGGTCAGCGAGAGTCCAGAGCAGGCCCAGGCCCCTGCTCCCAGGGCCAGCTCCCCCTGCGGCCCCGTCCAGGCCCACTCCAGGGTCCTCCACTCACCCGCCCCACGTCACCCATCAGAGGGGAGGGAAGGCAGGAGAGGGGAGGGGAAGACTGAGGCCCAGCCAGGGCAGGAGATTGGCTCGAGGTCACACAGCATGTCACCCACCCCAGGGACACAGGGCGCCGTCCAGGGCCCTGAGCTGGTCACAGAGGGTGGGGTGGGTGGAGGAGAGCAGCATGTCATGTGGGCTGGGTGTGAGTTTGGAAATTAGGCAGACCTGGGTCAATCCTGGTTCCGCCTCTTGTTACAGACAAGCTATTTTGTAAACAATAAACCCAGATCCTGCCCCTCTTCCCTTGCCTAAAACCCCTCACTGGATTCCTGGGGAGTCTAGAATAAAACCCACACTCTGTCCTATGGCCTACAAGGCCCTCTGTCATCTGGCCCCTTCATCCCAAAGTATCACAAATCCCTACCTAATTCTGGGGCTGCAAGGTGCGGGGACGCCTTAAGGCAGAAGTGCAGGGGACTCTGGGAGCGGGTGACAAGGGGACTGGCAGTCCTCCCTTCCACCCCCTGGACCTATCCCCAGATGAAATGGTTGAGGCTCCAAATGCCACCCCTGGGCCCTGGTTCTTGGTCCTGGGGCGCCCATGACAAGAGCTCTTTCAGAGGCCCAGGCAAAATGACTCAGAAGCTACAATACTGGATTTTTTAGGTAAAGAAAAGAAAAACTAGAAATGGTATGGAAGGGAATGACTCTGTGCCCTTTCCCCTGGGTCACCAGGATGCTCTGAGATCCCCTGTGGCCTTGAGCCTGACATCCAGGTGCTGATGGCAGACTTGTGTCTTCTGGTCCCGACTTGTGTGTTTCTATCTATTTTTATCACTTTACTGAATGGCCTTTTGCTGTGAGCTCCTCTAAATCTTCTGTGGAACAGAGCCGAGAGTAGATAATGAATGCTGACAAACTGAAATACATCCTGTCACAGCCTTGGCAGGGGACACCCCGTACTGACAGCCTGTGCTCTGGGAGGTATAGAAACACCTTTGCGAGCTCTCCAGCTCTTTCTTTCGTGCTTTTAAGTTGCAGGGAATCGCCCCAGTGTCCTGGTCACCAGCCCATTCGTTGTCTGTCACTAGCCTGTTGTGAATACCAGCCCAGGCCCTGGCCCCCCCATCCCAGCAGGAGATGATAATAATTGACATTAGCATGAGCAAAGCGCATCTTGATCTGGGATGATCCCCGTTATGCAGATAACGACAGGGAGCTCCGAGAGGGGAAGGGATATGCCCAAGTTCACACAGCAAGGTCCTCTGGAGACTGGAACTCCCAGATCTTTCATTGACTGCTTGTCATGTGGCTTCCCCCACCAACGCCCTCTCGGGCCCTTACCATCCCCCTGACTTCTGCTCATAGGCTCCCTGAGCGGTCAAAGAAAGGAGAAGTTTGTGTTTCCCGCCTCCTCCCTTTCCTGGGTCGCGCCCAGTGTCACACCCATGCTGGCAAACACTCGACTGGTCACATACCCCCCCAGTTCCCTCCCCACACCCCATGTACACATCACACACGTCTGCACATACACCCCGACCTGTGCCCCCGACCCTACTCTCATACACACCTCTGCTCTCCCATGACCCTCCTGCTTCCAGCCCTTTCTCCCTGGCAGAGGCAACCCCACGGTGCTATCAGCTCCCATAGGAGGCAAAGGTGCAGATGAGGAACCATGTTTTGGCCATTCCAGAGAGATCATCCTCTCTCACCGGCTGCCCTAGCTTCTGGAAAGCCCATCCCCATGTCTCCCTGGGCAGGACCTTCCAGGAGAAAAGCTGGGAATAAGCATGGCCTCCATCTCTATCCTGGTCTGAGTTGGGATGCTCTGGATGCGCCTGGCCAGTCCCCTCTCCTGGCTGGACATGCTCCAATGATGTCATGACAGTCACCGTCAGATACCCATGGCCTCAGAGGGGGAGGTGACCATGGGCTTCCTGCCTGCCCAGGATCACAGAAGTCCTCAGACATTCTTAGCCCTGAGTGGGAGGCTGAGGGAGGACAGGGTGAGCTGGCCTGGGTGGGGGGGTTCTGGGTCAGAGGAGGGGCCTCTTCCCTCATGTCTCTGAAGGGCTCACTGTGGGTCTGTGTCAGTCTCAGCAGCACCGTCAATTCCATACCCTGGCCCCTCATTGATCCCAGCACTCCTGGCGGGGGGGTGATGTGAGGAGGGGGAGGATGCCATCACCTGGGACCCCTGTGAGGCTCGGTGCTTTCCCCAGAAGACCCCAACTCCATCTCAGTGTGGAAGGAACAGGGTCTGAGGGTAAGAAAATGAAGCTGTGTGACTTTGGGCAAGTACCTTGACCTCTCTGTGCCTCAGTTTCTTTGTCTGTAAAATGGGATAATAATGCTGCCTCCCTGGTAGGGTTGTAAGCATCCTGCCTGTACTGCAGGTAACAACCTGGCACACAGGAGGAGCTCTACCCATGTGGCTGCTGGTATTGGGGCCAGGTTTGCCACCTGCAGCTGTCTGACCTTGAGGAAGTCATTTCCCCTCTCTGTGCCTCCAGTCCGGCCTGAAATGGGGCCCACTGTAATAACAGCACAGAGACACAGGTGGTGAAGATCAAATGGGATTGTCAGTGATTTAAAAAGAGCCCAGGATGTCTGTGTACTGATCGGAATACACGGAACTCAGCAGAAGGTGCAGTGCAGATGGTTATTACTGCCCGGGCTCGGCTGGTCCCCTCCCCACCCCCTCGGATCTCTCCTCGGAGGTCTCCCAGGCCCTCCAGCTGCCTGCTAATGAGCCAGAGGCTTCAGTAACGAGGCTGCTTCACCATTTAATGTGCTGGAACAGCCTTGGAGGGAGAGGGGACGGAGTGGGGGGAGGAGAGGGCAGAGGGGGAGGCTGGCAGCTCCAGAGTCTGCAGAGTCACTCTCCCCAGTCTAGAGCAATCAGTAGAGGGGAGTGAAGGGCACCCCCTACTCTTCTTGTGAAAGTCCCCTGCCTGTGAAATGTAAGGAAGTGAGGACCTGAATGTGAGCACAGCCTACACCCAGCAGCTGCTCACTGGCCTCTCCAACTCTAGGCTCAACCACCTCCCCATGTAATCCCTCTCTGCCCCAGAGTGAGTCTGGAAAACCCCTCAGGTCTCACTGTGTCCCTTCCTGGACCCCATGGGGCCTACAGTGGCTCCCCCTGCTCCTTTCTGGGCCCGGGGCCAGGCCCGTCTTCCTCACCACCAGGCCTTTGCACATGCTGTTCCCTCCTCTGTCTCCACCGCCCCTCCTTGGGCTCCCCTGGCCCCCGAGCTTCTCCAGTCGGCTCTCCTCTGCGCTGTAAGTGCCGGTTCACTCCTCCATCCTCCCATGGCACCGGAAGCCCCTTAGGGATCTGTGTCTGGCTCAGTTACTGCTATCTCCCCACTGTGTAGGGGGAGGTCCCTGGCACCTTAGCCAGCATTTATTGAGCACTGACTGTGTGCTGGGGACCGTGTTCAGCCTTTACAGGCATATATCAATTAACCTTCAAAGTCATCTTGAAGGAGACAAGACAGCATCGGGTCTGGGAGCACAGACTTGAAGGCCAGGCCTGCTGGATTTGAACCTGCCTCTGCATTTACTGGCTGGATAAATCTTTATGGAGTTACATAAGCTTGCTGTGCCTCAGTTTCCTCAGGTAGGATGGAGTGAGTAACGATGGCACCTGCCTCATGGAGTTGCTATGAGGATTTAAAGAGGAGTTCATATAATATATATGGCTTAAAACAATGCCTGTCACAGAGTCAGTGCTGGCTATTAGTATTATCCCATTTTACAGATGAGGAAACCAACAGAGGAGGAAAGTCACTTGCCCAAGATCTCAGCAACGAGGCGGTAGAGTTAGAATGTGAATCCAAGAGCTACCTGACCCTAAAGTACTTTTAGTAACTAAGCCTCAGGACCTTTGCCTTCGTGAGTCTCAGTTTCCCCATCTGTAAGTTGAAGGGGCTGGAGTGCGCGATGCCTGGGGTCCCAGTGCTAATACTCGTTGCCTCTATGATTCTCAGTGGAGATTTCAGACTCAGAGCAGGCTTCAAAACCCATGGGCTCCTTTTGTACATTCAAACCAGGATCTTGGCCACAGCGCCTGGATGACGTGCCAGATTTCCGGCAGGCAGTGGCTGGCAGATTGGCCTGAAGTGAGGCGGGCTGGATTCAGCAGGTGAGGCTTTGGAGGAGGTGCTTCTGGGGGACCCCCAGTGTTGGAATGCAACGGGACAGAAAAGTTGGGCTCCAATTGGTACTTGCCACCACAAGTCACAGGCAGAAGGTTCAGGAACACCATTGGCTTCTGCAGGAGCCAGCTGACAGTATCCCTTTCAGAGCTGGAGCTGCCTGTGCAAACCCTGCTGGCTACAGAGGCCCTGGGATGGGGTAAAAGCCTTGAGTTGAGAGGGGTGGAAACCAGATTCTAATAGGGGGGCACCTACTATATGCCTGATGCTTTCCATATTCTGTTCCATTTTTATCCCTCACATCTCCCTGCAGATTGAAAGTTGTCCATTCCCAAATCCAACCACCCCATAACTTCCTCTCCTAACCTAACTCAGCACCCCCCCATCCCATCTCTCATCCAGTGTTTCAACAGCCTCTGCACTGGGAGCCTGTTATGTTCCCACAGATCACAGTAGACAGAGGACATCTCCCTGAGACCCAAGTCAAATTGTGTCCCCTTATTCCTCCACTGATCCTTTAATGACCTCTCCTTCCCCTCCTCCCCCTCCTCCCCTGGCCTACAAAGACCTGGATGATCTATTTCCTTAGGTCCTTCTACAGCCATTGACCTCCTTGATGCTCTGGGAGTGCATCAAACTCATCCCCACCGCAAGGCTTTGTCACTGGGGAAGCTCAGGGTTCACCTGCATGGCTCTTTTGTTGTGTCTTTCTGGTCTTAGCCTAACGGTCACCAACTCATAGAGGCCTTTTCTGAACTCCTATCTAAAGGAGTCCCCACCACCACCCAAATCCCTGTGCTTTAGTGCATCTCTCCATTTCCTTTTCAGGCTCTGTGCTATGCACACAGGACACAGCAGTGGGCAGGACCTGTCTTTGTCCTTGGACCCTTGTGGGCTCTATTGAAGGTGGAAGGATGGGAATCGATATTAGTTGAAGACTCCCCCCACCACACACATAAATATGCACATGCACTTGATGGTGCCACACAGGAAACACATGTGTTGCCATGGAAACATGTAAGGGGGCTGACCTATTGTAGGGGTTTGGGAGGGCTTCTGTGTTCATATCTAAGAATGACAACACATATCTAAAGGATGGGACTTCCGTTTCTTCCAAGATGGAGTAGCCCCAGGCCTCCCAGGTCTTCCCACTTACAACTAATAACCCTGGACATAACACAACAACAAGCATGGGAAGACTCTGAAAGATGGAAAGAAGAAGGTAGCCTGCCTTGGGAATCTCAGAGGAATGACGAGGTGGTTTATTATTGCCTCCCATATATCCTGACAGAGTGTTGCAGAAGCCTCCAAACCAGAACCACAAATAGACACAGACTAAAAAAGCTCCAAGAAAAAGCTGCCACTCTAGCCAAAGGACTGGGAAAAGGGTGGCCTAATAGCAGAAAAACTTTTTGTCAAAATCTGCCTTACTCCAGTCAAAAAGCAACAGAAAAACTACTCTTACCCCCACCCCTCTGCATTTTCAGTGGGACTGAGCAGGAAGCTGATGTCCCCCCTGCCCCCAACCCCTTTGCAAGGAAGCGTAGATGCTCTGATTCCCCTGCCAGAGTAGTGTCAGATGGGTCTAGTCATGAGCTAAGCATCTGCTCCCACCTGGCAGCAATGAGACTCACGGTGATAGAAAGTGCAGCTATTCACACTCAATGCCCCCATCCATCATCCAGCTGGTATCAGTGGGACCCAAAGAGAAGAGTCTCCCCACCTGGCATCAATGAGGCAGAATGAGGGGGTGGTGGCAGGGCTAGTTGGCACTCTGCTTCTCTTCTTCCCCTCCCTTGGTGTCAGCAGGACCCAGTGGGAAGCTCAGCTCCTGCCTCCACCCTGCAGCAACAAAGCGGCATGAGTCAGCGCTCGGTTTCCAGGCATGCTGGGGGGAGCTGAGCATATACACCCATCTGGCCTCTTGCTAAAACAGCTGCCAACACAAACAAAAAAACAACCCCCCTCCACAAAAACCAAAAAGCCACACACACACAAACCAAAAGAAATAAAAGATTAAGTAGAATCCAGAGTCTTATAATATACAAAATGTCCAGGATACAAAAAAAACCACAAAAAACTCATCATACCAGGAACCAGGAAAATCACAACTTGAATGAGAAAGATAATCAACATATGTCAACACTGAGATGAATCAAATGTTGGAGTAATCTGACAAGGATTTAAAGCAGCCATCACAAAAATGATTCAATAAGCAATTATGAATTCTCTGGAAACAAATGAAAGACATCTCAGCAAAGAAATATAAGTTATAAAAAAGAACCAAATGGAAATTATAGTACTAAAATATACAATGACCAAAATAAAAAACTCAGTGAATGGCTTCACAGTAGAGTGAAGATGATAGAAGATAGAATCAGTGAACTTGAGGACAGATCAACAGATTTATCCAATCTGAACAACACAGAGAAAATAGACTGAAACAAACAAACAAACAAATAAACAGAGTTTCAGAGACCAGAGGGACAATAGCAAAAGAACTAACAATGATATCATTCGAGTCTCAGAAGGAGAGGGGAGAGAGTGGGAAATAATGGCAAAAACCTCCCCAATTTAATGAAACACGTACACCTACAGATTCAAGAAGCTGAGCAAATGCCAAATAGGATAAACTCAGAGAAACTGATGCCAAGTCATTATAATTAAATGTTCAAAAACTAAAGACAATGAAAAAGTCTTGAAAGCATCCAGAAAGAAACTACTTGTTACTTATAAGTTACATTAGTTTGAATGACAGTGGATATCTCTTTTGAAACTGTGGAGGCTCAGGTTAAGTGGTACAACAGTTTTTCAGGTACAGAGAGAAAAGAACTGTCAACCATGAATTCTATATCTGGTGAAAATATCCTTTAAGCATTAGGAGAAAGTAAAGACATTTTCAGATGAAGAAAAGCTAAGAGAATTTATTGCTAGAAAATGTATCCTTAGAGAATGGATTTAAAGAAATTGTCTAAACAGAAAGAAAATGGTAGCAGAAGGAGGCTTGGAAATTCAAAAAGGAATGAAGACTATCAGAATGGATAGGGGTAAATAGAATACGCAATCCTTTCTCTCATGAGTTTTCTTACATATTTTGTGGTAGAGGCAAAATTTAAAAACCATCTACTGTGGTATTCAATATCTCTAAGGGTAGTGTTTAAGACTATGATACTTAAAAAGTGTGAAGGGTAAAGGGATCTCAGTGGAAGTAAGGTGTTAACACTTAACTCTGAGTGGTAAAACATCAATACCAGTAGAGTACAATAAGTTATGTACATATCTCATAATACTTAGAGCAAACACCAATAAAACTATGATACACTCAAAACACTAAGTAAATCAATATGGAATCCTAAAAAAATGTTCAGGTAATGCACAGGAAGGTAGAAAGATAAAGAGGAATAGGAAACAAAGAAACCAAACAGAAAATAAAAAATAACATCATAGCCCTAAGCCCTAACATAGCGCTAATTAAATGTAAATGGGCTAAATACACTAATCAAAAGGCAGAGATTGGCAGAGTAGACCAAAAACAAAATAAAATAAACAATTACCCCAAGAACACATGATCCAACAGTATGCAATGTACAAGTAACTCACTTCAAATACAACAACATAGATGGGATGAAATTACAAGAATGGAAAAAGATACACCATGAAAATGTTGATTAAAGAAGTAGGGGCAGGTGATGGTATATGGTGGTTGGAACTGGCTATGTGGCCTGTAGGCTGCAGGGCAGCCCTTGTTCCAAGGCCATGCACTGTTCGTCACCAATAATCTGGGCTGTGGCACTCTCATGGAGGCCGGGGACAATACATACCAGTCCTGGGAGATTTGTGCCTGGCCTTGACAGAAGTTTGACCCAAGGTGTTCATCAAGCACGTTTGTGGTGGCCTACAGCATGGGACCCTTCATACAATGCTGATACCTTTGTCTGGACTACCTGTACTCTGTGTCCAACTGCTGTGGCCTCCTAAACATCCTCAGGAAGGTCCTTGTCAGCCAGTTGATGGTTTTCCCTGTGCTGGGTCTCTGGTACTTCTTGGAGGGCTGGATGCTGGCTGAGAGCTGCCAGGAGCTGTGGGACAAGTTCTGGGAATTCTTCAAGGCTGACTGATATGTGAGGCCAGCTGAACAGCTGGTGAATTTCTATTCATGGCTCCTACCTACCCCCAGTTCTGAGTCACCTACACCAACAGCCTGATACTGGGCTGGGACAGGTACCTCTCCTACCTGAAGTACCAGATCCTAGGCCTTGTGATGCCCCCAGGCTTTGTGGTCCTGTGTACCATGCAGACTGAATTGCCTCACCCCCCAGCAAGATGTCAGACAGGGCAAGGCTAACCCCCTCAGCTGACTATCCTCCTGGGCGGGAAGGGGAATGGGCTCCCATGGCAGGCCAGGCCAGGGTCCTGGGCTGAATCCTAGCCTCACCCAACTCCTGGGCATCTAGCTGGGCTGCCCCTTCCAAACCTTCTGCCTGGCCTCAGTTTCCTTACCTGGAACAAAACCATGAAGATGGACAGGCGTCACCTAGCCCTTCTCACCAGGAGCCTCAGTGACTGGTGACTGAGATGTCCCATCCTCAGCACTGGGTCCCAGCCAGTCAGCCAGTTCCAACCCCCAAGTCTTCAACACTGCTGTGGGTAGGGCTCTGGTCTGAGCAGCTGCACTGGGCTCCCTCAATCCTTGGGACTAAGGTAGGGACATCATCCATCCCCCAAAAGCAGTGTCCAGCCTGGAGTTGGTTCCCAGAATCTGGAACCTTAGGCAGGGTTTCATCTTTCTCTGGTCATGGGCTATAGAGATTCCATTAAATTCTCTTGGTAATTGAAGAAAAAAACCCCAGGAGTGGTCATATTAATATCAGATAATGTAGAATTCAGAGCAAAGAAAATTACTAGACAGAGAGGAAAGAGGGACATTACATAATGTCAAAAGAATCAACTCACCAAGAAGACATAACAATCCTAAATATGTATGAACCAAATAATAGAGCCTCAAAAGACATGAAGCAAAAACTGATAAAGTTGAAAGGAGAGCTAGACAAATCCAAAATTATAGCTGGTGACTTCAAAACCACCGTTTCAGCAATTGATACCACTAATATACAGAAAATCAGCAAAAATCTAGAGCAGAGCAAACAATCAAGAGGATCTAATTGACATATACAGAATGCTCCATCCAAAACACACATTAATTTTCAAATGCCCATGGAACATTCTCCAAGATAGACTATATTCTATGTCATAAATAACAATAACCAAAATAAAAAAGTCAATGTATGTGTTCAATAGCTGAATGGGGGGACGAAAGAGTCAGTCAACTTGTAGACAGGGCAGTAGAAATTACCCAACCTGAATAACAAAGAAAAAATATACTTGGAGGAAAAAAACCCATAGCCTCAAGGACTTATGGAACTACAACTAAAGATCTAACATTTGCATAATTAGAATCCCAGAAGATAAGAGAAGTGTGGGTGGTGGTCTGAAAAATTAGTCAAAGAAATAATGGCTGAAAAATTCCAAAATTTGGCAAAAGACATAAACCTAGACATTCAAGAAGCTGAACGAATCTCAAATAAGAAAAACCAAAGAAATCCACACCAAGACACATTATAGTCAAACTTCTAAAAATTAAACAAAATATCTTGAAAGCAGAGAGGGAGAACTGATACCTTATCAATAGGGATAAATATTAGAATGAGAGTTTATTTCTCTTCAGGAACCGCAGAGGCTAGGAAGAAGTGTCAAATATATTTAAGTGCTGAAATAAAAGAACTGTCAACCTAGAATCCTATATTCAGTGAAAACATCCTTCGTAAATGAAGAGGAAGCCATGACATTCTCAAATGAAGGGAGACTAAGATAATTTGTTGCCAGCAGTCCTACCCTAAAAGAATGGTTAAAAAATTCTCTAAATAGTAAGGAAACAATAAAAGAAGGAATCTTGGAATACCAAGAAGAAGAAAGAACACAGCAAAAATAGGGGTAAATACAATAGACTTTTCCTCTTAAGTTTTCTAAATTGTTTTTGATGGTTGAAACAAGAATTATAACCCTATTTGAAATGGTTCTAAATGTATATAGAAGAAATAGTTAAGACATTTATGTTTTAAATGGGGGAGGGTAAAGGAAGGCAAGTTTTCTATATTTACTCAAACTGGTAAAATCATGCCACCAGGAGACTGTAATAAGTGATGTAGATATAATGTAACACCTAGAACAAACACTAAAGAAGCTATAAAAAGAGAATACTAAAAACACCATAGATAAATCAAAACTGAAGTCTAAAAATTGTTCAGGTAATGCACAGGAAAGCAGGAGACATAAACAAGGAATATTGGTCTGTAGTTTTCTTTTTGTGTTTTATCTTTGTTTTTCGTATCAGGGTAGTGAAATGGCTGGTTGAAAGTAACACAAGTTTCTTCAACTGAAAAAGTGAAGAAATAACAGAACCTACTTCAGAGGGATGACTGTGGGGCTTAAGGTAATGCATGTAAAACAAATGCATTAATGCTCAGCACATGTAGTATATAATTCAACTTCAATAAATGATCACTCTAATTTTTCCTTAATAATGCAGTCTTACTTCCCAGTTCAAGATCACCCTGGACTAAAGTCTGAATCTACCCATTTTTGGTAGTTTTAAAATTTATGTTCCCAAATTGATCTGAAACAGCTATACATTTGATGCGATATATACACATAGATAGAAATTAGGATGATGGGGGAAACGAAGTCCTATTAGTTAAATAAATGATGTCATCAGGTCTCCATTCCTGGCTGAGTCTCTGTCATGGAGGCCTCACATTCCTGCAGGCCCTTTCTTCTAGGTGGTCCCACAGCTGGGACCATGCTCACACCCTGCTGTCTCCAAGTCCATAGAAAGTCCCAGAATTCAGCCTCATTGGCTCAGGTTGGGTCATGTGCTCATTTCTGAACCAATAACTGTGGTCAGGCAGATACAGGACTCTGGTTGGCCAGGTTGATATGAGGGTGGAGTGATTTCTGCAGGACCCCCAAGGACTTAGAGGGCTGCCCAGAGGTTCCTCAAGGAAGATTAGGAAGCTGATATCAAAGGCAAGGCCTGGATGCTGCATGGGCAGAATCACGTTCAGAGTCAGAGTTGGGCCTTATATTTCTTTTCTCGGGCTGCCATAACAAAGTGGACTGGGTGGCTTAAATATCAGAAATTCATTGTCTCACAGTTCTAAGAGGCTAGAAGTCCCAGATCAAGGTGTTGGCAAGGTTGGTTCCTTCAAGGGCTGTGAGGAAGCATCTGTTCCTTGCCTCTCTCCTCGCTTCTGGTGGGTTGCTGGCAATCTTCGGCATTTCTTGGTGTGAAGAAACATCACCCTGGTCTCTGCCTTCATCTTCACACGTCCTTCTCCCTGCGTGCATGTCTGTGTCTAAATTTCTTGTTTTTATTACAACCTTAGTGATATTGAATTAGGGCCCACCCTAATGACCGCATTTTAACTTGTTCCCTGTGTAAATACCCTATCTCCAAATGAGGTCACATACTGAGTTACTTGGGGTTAGGACTTCAACATATGAATTCTTGGAGGACAATTCAACACGTTAATTTTTTTTTTTTTTTTTTTTAGCTGTGCCCCGCAGCATGTGGGATCTTAGTTCCCTGGCTAGGGATCGAACCCGCACCCCCTGAGGTGGACACGAGGAGTCTTAACCACTGGACCACCAGGGAAGTCCCACAACACATGAATTTTTTCAACCCACAACAGGTATGGGGGCTGCCATGCAGGATCCTCTTTCCTGGGCCAGTGCACCCATGCTCTAGTGGAGGTGAGTATTAACCTCAGCTGAAGGGAGCTGACTTCCAACTCACCCTGAAAAGGCTGAGGTTACATTCTCCCCAGTTGGTGACCTCCAATTAATGACCAGTGGACACAGGTACCAAAGGCCCGGCTCATTGCCCAAGGGGCACAGTCAAGGAGCCCATGCATGCTCCAGGGCTCCCTGTGGGCTCAGGCTGGGGCCAGATTCGAGCTGAGCCCTCAGCCTTGCCCGGCTCCTCTCCTTCCTCCCCTGTTTCCCCCGTCCCCCTTCACAAGCCACTTGCCCACAGGTCCCCATCCAACTCTGCTTCTAGGAACCCAGCCTACACTGGATCCCTGACTGGCACAGCCTCACCTACACGGCTACCCTCCCGAGGACCACATTCTTCCCTGAGAGGGGATGCGTGTAAAAGGACCATCGTGTCAGACTCTGAGAAAGAGAGGGGCTGGCATCTTGAGGTCTTTCAAACCCAAACTCCTGCTGCGAACGCATCCCGATTCTCCCCATGTCTGCTCCAGGGCCTCATTCCATCCACCCTCTCCATGTAATTCCCACGTTCTCTCCGATCCAGGTTTGATTAACAGAAGCTTATAAACAAGTCCCAGAAAAAAGGAAAATCAACATCTCCTCAGGGCAGCCACTGTCTATTGGCAAGTTGTTCTCTAGTCAATAATTTTTGTGGGATCTTCCCGGACCGGGGCACGAACCCGTGTCCCCTGCATCGGCTCGCAACCACTGCGCCACTAGGGAAGCCCTCTAGTCAATATTTTTGTTTTCTTGATTTTTATATAGATAAAGAATTAAGCTAATTAATATACACTTCTTTCCTTCTTCAGGTCTTGGGAACAGCTTTGCCCCAAAGTGAATGGGTTATCAGATTTCAGTAAAGGGTCTACCTTTGCAATTATAGTTCATTAGTAGATTTACAAGGGAGGGAAGATGGTTAACTCCCGCTCAGAGGATGGCTTTGAATTTCTCCTTTTTCAGTTGCGTGGGTATATCCTGGCTCAAAGGTCTGTGAAAAATGGGATGAAAATTCCAACACCTCATCTGTCCCAGTTGCAAATATAATTATGTGGGAGAAGACAGACATGGGGAGGGGACTTCTGTGCTAGGAGGACATGCCTCCCCTCCTCTTCAGAGCTGCCTCGTGGCTGGGAGCCTTGGTCACTGGAGCCCGACTGGCATCAGGTATGTTGGCCTGGGGAAGGGCTGCTCTGCTCACGGGGATGCGGTCTCTGGGGATTTGGGTCCGGGCAGCCTTGGTCCTCTACTGAGCTACCATTTCTTGGGTACCTACTGTATGCCGGAAGCTTTCCATGGGTTTTCTAACTTGACAGTGATCATTTTACAGACCCATTTTACAGACAGGTGTGTGCAGGGCACTGGGTTAGAAGTGAGGAGCAGGGAGGATTTTGAAGGTGATAAATGGAGACTCAGAGATGTGCAGGGTTTGCTCAAGGCGCTTGAGTTGGAAATGGAATTGGAAGCCAGGCCCATTACCTCCAAATTTCCTGCTATTTTCACTCCCTCTTTGCCTCCATCTGGCAGATCTTCAAGTGGGTGGGGGCCCTGGAACCTGCATTCCAAGGAGACCCTGCTTCTGTCCAGGCCTGGGTGGGAGGCTGGCTCTGGCCTCCGGCACACGAGACGCTGGATGAGTCCCTCCCCTTCTCTGAGGCCCCCCGTCCCTCTGTGACGGGGGGAGTGGTGCTTCCTGCATCCTCGGCTGCTTCTCCCCAAGTCTTGCTGAGATGCTGCTGTGAAACGTGCCTTGGCCCGTGCTCAGCACACAGTAGGCATTTTTTCATTGTGACCGTCCCCGAAACTCCAGTGCCAGCATCAGCCCTTTCTAGGTGCCCCACTGGGAGAACATGACTGGAGATAAATTCATGCCCAGTTTAACCTCAACCCTGCTTCCCAGAGGGGTCCAACCCTGCTTCCCAGAGGGGTCCAACCCTGCTTCCCAGAGGGGTCCAACCCTGCCCTGTACCCACACCCAGCACCCAGCTGGGACTTGAACTCAGGCCTGTCTGCCCCACGTGGACCCTGATACTTCTCTTTCCCAGTGGAAAACCTCCCTTCCCCCACAAACTCTTTGGGGCAGTTGAATTGGGGTCCCCGCCCCCGTCGGTGCTACATCTGGACTTCCTTCAGCTTGACCACATCCCCTCTCGTGGGCCCAGAGCAGACACCCCATCTCAGCACACTTTTCCCATCCCTGTAGCCCCAACTCCAGCCTGGAAGCTCTTCTGCCCGTTCCCCACCCCACCATGTTTGCTGCAGCTGGTTGGGGATGTGGCTGCCTTTCTGGAAGGTTTTGTTCCCTTTTCTTGTTGTCAGATTTTCCTTTGTAGTTTCCTGTTTTCATTTCTGGCAGGACCCTTTGCACAGGAACAGAAGGCACCTCCGGGCTTCTCTCCCTGCGGTGGTGCAGAGCCAGGAATTCTGATCCTCGGTGCCTGGGGCTTCCTTTGGCAGGAAGGAGGGGTATGTGATGAGTATCCCGCATGCATCTTATTCTAAAGGGCCACTAAGGCCATCACGGCCTTTTGGTCCCTTCCCCCAGGGTCCTCCCTCCTGGGGCCTGTGTCAGTGGGCCCCGTCCAGCTGCCACGGTGTTTCCCTTTCCAAGACCCAGCCTGGGGCGGCAGATGAGGGTGGGGCCTCCCCAGGAGAAAGAAACGGCCGCTGCCCTGGGCCGGGCTGGGCCGGGAGAGGCCAGGCCACGTCCACTGCCCAGATGCCACCTTCTCCCCCTCCTCCCGGCCTCTCTCGCAGCAGCCCCGGGGTCTCCCAGGGAGTGGGGGTCTGAGAGGTGACTGCGGGTGCTGCACGGACAAACATTAGTATTTTATATTTTACCAGTCATGCATTTATTTTAATGGGTATCCGAAAAAATACTCACACGCAATTAATGCATTAAACCCTTGATTTCATGGATGTTATTGCTCGGGGTGAGGCAAATTGAAAAAGGGAGGTCATTTCAAGTCAATTTAAGGGGACTGATTGAATCAAAATCTGATTGAATTTTGATTGGTGGAGGGTGGAGGTGGCGAATGCACGGGAGGGTCAGAGAAGCCACTGGAGCTCGGGAGGCACTGAGGAGGCCCACGAGCCTGAGCGAGATCCCTGGGGTCCAGCCTGGCTCTGCCGGTGGTGGGACGGGGGACCTTGGGCAGCTCACTGCACCTCGTGAGCCTCAGTTTCCTCCTCTGTAACGTGGGATGGGCAGCAGCAGCTCGCGGGCGGGCCAGTGGCGGGGGTTGAAGCAGGTGAAGCGGGTGGAGGGCTGGCCCGGAGGTGCGGCAGCAACGGATGGTGGCAGGGAAAGAGGGACACAGCTGGCAGGGACGGGGGTTCAGGCTTGTTTGCTGTTTGTTACAAGGAGAGAGAGACTTGAACATAACCAAATATGAATCAGGTGTGAGGGGAGGGACGCTAGAGCTAGAGAGAAATCAATACAGATGGATAGATAGACAGACAGACAGATAAAGAGATTAAAGCTGCCCCTCCCTCTTCCCCTGGACAGATTGAGGGGTGGGTGGGAGGGGCCTGACAGAGCATGTCTGAGCCCAGGCAGAGGGAGGGGACAATCTCCAGCTCCGGGAGGAGGAAGAGGGCTGTGTGGGTGCCGGGGGGCTTTGTATGTTTGGTGTCAGGAAATCTAGGGAGTTTCTGTTTTGAGCCTTGGGGTTTCTTTGGGCAGAGGAGTGAGCTCCCCTGCTGAGAAGGACAGGAGGGGGGAGGGGAGCAGGAGGAGCGGGGAGGGGCTGAAACAGTCCCCTTGGTGATGAGGCCGTTGGCCGTGGGTGGGAACTGGGGGAGGCGCTGACTCCAGGAATCCCTCGGACCTTGTGGGGCTGTGTGAGCTGTGCGTTTGTGGGTTGGGTCACGCGCTGGGCTCTGGGCTGAACTGACCCTGAACCACTGCTCAGCCCATCCGCCCTGCTATTTGCACCCGAGTCATCCAACCTGTGGTCCCTGTGTGCCAGGAAACCCTCTGTGAGAGGAGGGCCCTAAAGCACTGGGGGTACTCAGAGGGTAATGAGGCTGCACGGTTCTGATCTGTCCCCTGATGCTCTGGCCTCACAGCATCTCTCTACATGGAGGCAGCCCGGTCTCTGGTTCTTGAGCCAAAGGCCTGTCCTGCCTTGGCCTGGGGTGGGTGCGGGCTCCCCTCTGTTCACATCTGACCAGAGGGGCCCGGGCAGCAACTGCCAGAGATGCTCCTGCCGTCTGGACCACAGGGAGCAGGTTGGTGGGTGCCCTCGCCGCCTGGCCCCGAGGGACTCCCCCTCCCTCACGTGCAGGCCTCTGCACCCAGGCTGCGGTAGATTTAACCCCAGCCACCTCTTCCACGGTTCTCTCTTCCACGGCCAAGTCTGCTGGGCTCTGGGCTCCGGGTTCCCTCTCTGCCGCAGGTGCCCAGGACCCCCACCTGCCTGCTGAGGTCGGGGTGGGCGGGAGGGGGTCACCCTGGGACGTCCTGGAGGACCGACTGTGGACCCAGCCTCCAGAATTCCGGCCCCTCCCTACCTGTCTCCCATGTCTCCCTCCCTGGGATCCGGTTCCTTCCAGAGAAGCCAGAGTGAACCCAGCAGGACAGCCGGTGCTCAGAGCCCCCTGAGAGCTCCCAGGTTAAACAGTGAACATAGGAGAAGAGCTCTGTGGAGCAGGCGGAGAGGACCAGGAAACACAAACAGAACTGAAATGAAACTGGGCTCCTGGCTTCCTGTCCCCAAGCTGCTTATACCGCAGGAGATGCACCAGAAAATTCCACTCAGCAAAGGCTGCTCCTCATAATTAATGCAACAGGAAAACAAGGACAGAACAGCAAAGGGCTCATCTGGGGCACATCCATCAATGTAATGGTTATAAAGGCTCTGTCCCTGGGGCTTCAGGACTTGTGTCACCCCCTCAGCATCTGGGGCCTGGGGGACGAGACAGGTGAGGAGGGAGAGTGTGGAGATGAGGTCTCCCGGGGACCCCGCATGTTAGTGCTGAGAGGAGCTCCCAGTGTCCTCCCCCTGCAGATGCTGAAACCGGGGAGGGGAGGGTGGTGGAAACTTCCTTCTCTCCCAGCCCAGGATTTTCAGATCCGTCAGCCCCTTTCATGGCATCTGCAATGCATGGGATCTTGGAATTAGAGCATCTTTCACAGACTCACAGATGCTTTCACACAGTCTTTGAATCACAGAACCTGAGCATCTGGTCCCTTTCACAGAATCCTAGAATTCTAGAATCACAGGAGTGTTTGAGGACTCACGGGCCCGAGAGCTGCAGAATTGAGGAAACTCTGGCGAAGACCTGGAGCCTCACTTACTGAACCCTTGGAATCACAGAATCAATCCGGAGGAACGTGGCATTGAAATAGACACCCTGGAGTCAGAATGTTAGCACAGGAAGCCGCCTTAGTCCAGCACCCCTGGTAATGCAGGAAACACTCTCTTCACTGTCCTGTAATAACTTGAACTCTTGCAGGGATGGGGAGCTCACAACCAAACAGGGGAACCTGTCCCACTATTGGGCACATCAGGCTACTGCTGCTGAACTTAAATCTCCCACGTGACTCACCCACCCTTCTTGCCTGAGCCCCCCAGCCCCTCGTGAGAAGCTGAACATGGGAAAAAGTGAACTGGACACAAACACAGAGGCTTAACCTAGGCAAGTACAGCTGTATCCTCTTGGGCTCTGTCTCCCTCTGGGGCAGAGTTGGGCACCAGGACATGGGAATGGGATGGGGCCACTTGGCTCTCCTCGACCCACAGAGTGAGCAAGAGAAGGATTCAGTCTGCTCCTCTCCTTGAGGAGGGACCAGTCAGGGACAGAGGCAGACAGACAGGGAACGACCATGAGGAAAGGATGCTTAGTAATGCTCCAGGAGACATGAAGGAAGGAGTGATGCCCTTCCCGGGGTAGGAGGATGCCCAGAGCCAGGGGTGGTGGACAAGGCTGATCTGTGGGTCGGCCGACCCGGTCAGAGTTATCCCAGCCCTGCCACTGACCACTGGGTGACTTTGAATAGGTTACTCAGTGTCTCAGAGCCTCAGTTTCTCCATCTGTAAAATGGGCTAATGAAGCCCACCCTGTGATCAGTGCCCGGGTAGCAGTGGACTCGCTGAGGCCCAGGGCAGGAGGGTAACTTTGTTAGCTCCTCCCCACCCTCTATTCGTGCCTGGGTCTTGGGGGATGAGCAGGCTTTCTGCACATGAAGAAGATGTGGAATGGCATTCCCGGGAGAGGCAACAGCCTGTGCAAAGACCTGGGAGCCACGAGCCTGTCAGGAGTACTTGGGGAGCAGCACGTGTTCTTGGAGAGTCGGGGTTTGGGGAGGGGAAGCTGCAGGCACGGTCTGGGGGCACGGGGGCCCTGGATGTCCCTGTCCCGGAGGGTGGACTGAGGGCGCTGGGAGCCGTGGCAGGGGGAGGTGCCCGCCTGCAAAGATGCCCCACCTTCCTTTTATCCTAAGCCTGGGGACAGAGTGTAGCCGCCCAGCCTCCTGGGACCCCAATGCACGGCAGGGCCAGGAAAACTGAACAAACTAAAACATGTCAGAAACAATCATCAGAAGAGACAAGAGCTCCCAGCCAACACCCAGCCCTAAGCACATGGCACGATTTGATGCTGAACCCAGCGCTGAACACTGGAGCAATTTAGAAGGATCTGGCAAGGTTTTATTCTGACATAAAGAGCTGGATTTTATTAAGTTTATAAAGGAGGCGAAGTCTCCTGGCGAGCCTGGAGGCCCACGGCAGATTTGGGGAAGCAGCCCGAGGCATGTTGTGGGAGCCGAGTGTCTGGGCTGGGATTCAGTTCTGCCCCCGTGAGCTGTGTGATGTGCGGCAAGTTACCTAACCTCTCTGTGCTTCACATCTCACCCTCATGAGGTCAGGTTGAGGTTGTGATCATGATGGAGCTCCTCCATAGCGCGACTGCCAGACCGAAGGAGACAGCGCGGGGAAGACCTCTGCTTCCCCACGCCCCAAGGCTTCCCTCTGTCTGCTCTCGGGGGTCCATCCAATCTTGCTCCCTCCTTCCCTCCACCATCCTTGCAGGATCTGTGTAGATGGTCAGGCACAGATTTACTCTCCCATCTGGTCATGTGCCCCTCTTCAGAGCATTTATTCATTGGTCCCTCCAGGCTGGTCCCTCCAGCCCGTCTGGAGGGGTGCCTGCTGCCCCTCTGGGTTTCTGAGTGACCTGGGCCAGACCACCTGCCCTCGCTCTGCCCCAGGAAGTCCTTTCACCTCTGGGGAGGGTGTGCGAGCAGCCACGTGCTCTGGGCCGGGAGAAGGTTCTGCCTCTAGGGCATTTGCAGTGAACAGAGGCTGCCGTCATGCTGTTACTCACGTCCTATGGAAAGGCACAGACATCCCAAGGATAAAGATAGACCTGGCTTCCCGTCCCCTTCATTCCTCCTCTGACCCAGAGAGAGATAGCTGGGGAGGGAGGAGGGGAGGGGGTCATGGGGCTGGTCTCAGATCAGGTGGGCTCTGCTGCCCCTGGAGGTGAAGAGGGGCATCATTTCAGAATCCATTCTGTGGCTGCACTCCGCGCACATCCTGCAGCTAAACACACAGTTGGCTGCACTAATTAATCAATGGTTTTTTGTTTCTGTGTTTTTTTGGCCTGTACTTAAGGTTTCTGGTACCAAGATGGAACCCAAAGCCTGGTGGGCGTCCGCCTGGACTGGGCTGACTTCTCTGCTCACCTTTCCCGTCGCGATCCTCCCGCGTTCCCAGGGAGCAGAGAATCCGGAGAGGAGCAGGGACCCGAGAGCCAGCAGACCTGGCTTCCAATCCCAGCCCCACCTCTTAGTGCCCTGCGCCATCCTGGGCGAGTCCCCTCCTCTCAGCGTCGCGTGGCCCCCACCGTGCAGGGGGGATGACACTGCGGGCTGTGCGGGGCTCGGGGCCCAAGGAAGCAGGCTCTCAACACCCAGAGCTCACGGTATTGCTGTAGCAGCCGCCCAGCTCGGCGCTCCCACATCGCGCGTTTCCGAGGCTTCGGGGAGAAAAGTGCCTTCTCTCTGGGTTTGCAGCCCTGGAAGAGCTCGTGCTCCTTGGAAGGAGAG
>NC_041216.1:12440299-12440819 GCF_002837175.3 Physeter macrocephalus | reverse complement strand
TGCACGGTTCTGATCTGTCCCCTGATGCTCTGGCCTCACAGCATCTCTCCACATGGAGGCAGCCCGGTCTCTGGTTCTTGAGCCAAAGGCCTGTCCTGCCTTGGCCTGGGGTGGGTGCGGGCTCCCCTCTGTTCACATCTGACCAGAGGGGCCCGGGCAGCAGCTGCCAGAGATGCTCCTGCCGTCTGGACCACAGGGAGCAGGTTGGTGGGCGCACTCGCCGCCTGGCCCCGAGGGACTCCCCCTCCCTCACGTGCAGGCCTCTGCACCCAGGCTGCGGTAGATTTAACCCCAGCCACCTCTTCCACGGTTCTCTCTTCCACGGCCAAGTCTGCTGGGCTCTGGGCTCCGGGTTCCCTCTCTGCCGCAGGTGCCCAGGACCCCCACCTGCCTGCTGAGGTCGGGGTGGGCGGGAGGGGGTCACCCTGGGACATCCTGGAGGACCGACTGTGGACCCAGCCTCCAGAATTCCGGCCCCTCCCTACCTGTCTCCCATGTCTCCCTCCCTGCGATCCAGTTC
>NC_041216.1:12398151-12440248 GCF_002837175.3 Physeter macrocephalus | reverse complement strand
GTGCTCAGAGCCCACTGAGAGCTCCCAGGTTAAACAGTGAACATAGGAGAAGAGCTCCGTGGAGCAGGTGGAGAGGACCAGGAAACACAAACTGAACAGAAATGAAAGCGGGCTCCTGGCTTCCTGTCCCCAAGCTGCTTATACAGAGGGAGATGCACCAGAAAATTCCACTCAGCAAAGGCTGCTCCTCATAATTAATGCAACAGGAAAACAAGGACAGAACAGCAAAGGGCTCATCTGGGGCACATCCATCAATGTAATGGTTATAAAGGCTCTGTCCCTGGGGCTTCAGGACTTGTGTCACCCCCTCAGCATCTGGGGCCTGGGGGACGAGACAGGTGAGGAGGGAGAGTGTGGAGATGAGGTCTCCCGGGGACCCCGCATGTTAGTGCTGAGAGGAGCTCCCAGTGTCCTCCCCCTGCAGATGCTGAAACCGGGGAGGGGAGGGTGGTGGAAACTTCCTTCTCTCCCAGCCCAGGATTTTCAGATCCGTCAGCCCCTTTCATGGCATCTGCAATGCATGGGATCTTGGAATTAGAGCATCTTTCACAGACTCACAGATGCTTTCACACAGTCTTTGAATCACAGAACCTGAGCATCTGGTCCCTTTCACAGAATCCTAGAATTCTAGAATCACAGGAGTGTTTGAGGACTCACGGGCCCGAGAGCTGCAGAATTGAGGAAACTCTGGCGAAGACCTGGAGCCTCACTTACTGAACCCTTGGAATCACAGAATCAATCCGGAGGAACGTGGCATTGAAATAGACACCCTGGAGTCAGAATGTTAGCACAGGAAGCCGCCTTAGTCCAGCACCCCTGGTAATGCAGGAAACACTCTCTTCACTGTCCTGTAATAACTTGAACTCTTGCAGGGATGGGGAGCTCACAACCAAACAGGGGAACCTGTCCCACTATTGGGCACATCAGGCTACTGCTGCTGAACTTAAATCTCCCACGTGACTCACCCACCCTTCTTGCCTGAGCCCCCCAGCCCCTCGTGAGAAGCTGAACATGGGAAAAAGTGAACTGGACACAAACACAGAGGCTTAACCTAGGCAAGTACAGCTGTATCCTCTTGGGCTCTGTCTCCCTCTGGGGCAGAGTTGGGCACCAGGACATGGGAATGGGATGGGGCCACTTGGCTCTCCTCGACCCACAGAGTGAGCAAGAGAAGGATTCAGTCTGCTCCTCTCCTTGAGGAGGGACCAGTCAGGGACAGAGGCAGACAGACAGGGAACGACCATGAGGAAAGGATGCTTAGTAATGCTCCAGGAGACATGAAGGAAGGAGTGATGCCCTTCCCGGGGTAGGAGGATGCCCAGAGCCAGGGGTGGTGGACAAGGCTGATCTGTGGGTCGGCCGACCCGGTCAGAGTTATCCCAGCCCTGCCACTGACCACTGGGTGACTTTGAATAGGTTACTCAGTGTCTCAGAGCCTCAGTTTCTCCATCTGTAAAATGGGCTAATGAAGCCCACCCTGTGATCAGTGCCCGGGTAGCAGTGGACTCGCTGAGGCCCAGGGCAGGAGGGTAACTTTGTTAGCTCCTCCCCACCCTCTATTCGTGCCTGGGTCTTGGGGGATGAGCAGGCTTTCTGCACATGAAGAAGATGTGGAATGGCATTCCCGGGAGAGGCAACAGCCTGTGCAAAGACCTGGGAGCCACGAGCCTGTCAGGAGTACTTGGGGAGCAGCACGTGTTCTTGGAGAGTCGGGGTTTGGGGAGGGGAAGCTGCAGGCACGGTCTGGGGGCACGGGGGCCCTGGATGCCCCTGTCCCGGAGGGTGGACTGAGGGCGCTGGGAGCCGTGGCAGGGGGAGGTGCCCGCCTGCAAAGATGCCCCACCTTCCCTTTATCCTAAGCCTGGAGGCAGAGTGCAGCCGCCTAGCCTCCTGGGACCCCAATGCACGGCAGGGCCAGGAAAACTGAACAAACTAAAACATGTCAGAAACAATCATCAGAAGAGACAAGAGCTCCCAGCCAACACCCAGCCCTAAGCACATGGCACGATTTGATGCTGAACCCAGCGCTGAACACTGGAGCAATTTAGAAGGATCTGGCAAGGTTTTATTCTGACATAAAGAGCTGGATTTTATTAAGTTTATAAAGGAGGCGAAGTCTCCTGGCGAGCCTGGAGGCCCACGGCAGATTTGGGGAAGCAGCCCGAGGCATGTTGTGGGAGCCGAGTGTCTGGGCTGGGATTCAGTTCTGCCCCCGTGAGCTGTGTGATGTGCGGCAAGTTACCTAACCTCTCTGTGCTTCACATCTCACCCTCATGAGGTCAGGTTGAGGTTGTGATCATGATGGAGCTCCTCCATAGCGCGACTGCCAGACCGAAGGAGACAGCGCGGGGAAGACCTCTGCTTCCCCACGCCCCAAGGCTTCCCTCTGTCTGCTCTCGGGGGTCCATCCAATCTTGCTCCCTCCTTCCCTCCACCATCCTTGCAGGATCTGTGTAGATGGTCAGGCACAGATTTACTCTCCCATCTGGTCATGTGCCCCTCTTCAGAGCATTTATTCATTGGTCCCTCCAGGCTGGTCCCTCCAGCCCATCTGGAGGGGTGCCTGCTGCCCTTCTGGCTTTCTGGGTGACCTGGGCCAGACCACCTGCCCTCGCTCTGCCCCAGGAAGTCCTTTCACCTCTGGGGAGGGTGTGCGAGCAGCCACGTGCTCTGGGCCGGGAGAAGGTTCTGCCTCTAGGGCATTTGCAGTGAACAGAGGCTGCCGTCATGCTGTTACTCACGTCCTATGGAAAGGCACAGACATCCCAAGGATAAAGATAGACCTGGCTTCCCGTCCCCTTCATTCCTCCTCTGACCCAGAGAGAGATAGCTGGGGAGGGAGGAGGGGAGGGGGTCATGGGGCTGGTCTCAGATCAGGTGGGCTCTGCTGCCCCTGGAGGTGAAGAGGGGCATCATTTCAGAATCCATTCTGTGGCTGCACTCCGCGCACATCCTGCAGCTAAACACACAGTTGGCTGCACTAATTAATCAATGGTTTTTTGTTTCTGTGTTTTTTTGGCCTGTACTTAAGGTTTCTGGTACCAAGATGGAACCCAAAGCCTGGTGGGCGTCCGCCTGGACTGGGCTGACTTCTCTGCTCACCTTTCCCGTCGCGATCCTCCCGCGTTCCCAGGGAGCAGAGAATCCGGAGAGGAGCAGGGACCCGAGAGCCAGCAGACCTGGCTTCCAATCCCAGCCCCACCTCTTAGTGCCCTGCGCCATCCTGGGCGAGTCCCCTCCTCTCAGCGTCGCGTGGCCCCCACCGTGCAGGGGGGATGACACTGCGGGCTGTGCGGGGCTCGGGGCCCAAGGAAGCAGGCTCTCAACACCCAGAGCTCACGGTATTGCTGTAGCAGCCGCCCAGCTCGGCGCTCCCACATCGCGCGTTTCCGAGGCTTCGGGGAGAAAAGTGCCTTCTCTCTGGGTTTGCAGCCCTGGAAGAGCTCGTGCTCCTTGGAAGGAGAGCTGCGATTTCCCTAATGAATGGCACCTGCTCCCTGATCAAGTCCTGGCCTCCTCTTCCTGTCCTGTATCCTGTGCTTTATGTGTGACCTTTGCCAAACACAGCCATTGCTTTTGAGGGGGGATAAAAAGTTGAAATTTAAACAGCCTGGGAGATTTATTCTGTATAATGGATGTAAAGTGTGCAGACACCACACAAATTATGTTCGGAGCAGCAGGGCTGAGGTGGGCTGGAAGCTGGGCTGGGGCCTGGGAGGGAGGGGCGGGGCTGGGGGGGTTCGGAGGCTGCTGGATAAAGGATTCATTCGGAAGCTCTGAACTGGATGCAACTTAACAGTTTGCTGCCTTTGCAGGGGACGGGGGTGGGGCCTACTCTGTGAGGGGCGGGGCACATGCTGAACCCCATCAGCCTCGCACTCCCCCCCCATCCCGTGGGCACTGCTGCTCCCACTTTTCTGCAGGGGAGTCTGGGCTCTGAGGGCTGAGCTGACTGGTCCCAGGTCACTCGGCTCACCAGTGGCAGCAGGGGATGAGAGCCCAGGCGTCATTGACCCCAGGGTCCCGGCTCTTCCCCTGGCCCCGTGGAGGAGGAACACGGTGACGTGTGCACTGGGGGAACTGGGACCCAGACATCAGTGGTGGGACTTGTCACTGACCCATGTTCCGTTCAGCTGAGTGTTGAGCATTTCCTGTGATGCCCGGGCTGTGAGGAGGGTCCGAGAGAGGCAGGTCCTGGGCCCCTGGGAACGTGAACCTCATCGGGGGCCAACCTCCAAACAAGCAGCTGGGGAGAGAGTCTCAGGAGTTTCTTGGGGAGCTCCAGGCCTCCCTGAAGAGCCGGCTCTGGGGACCGCAGAGCACTGGCCGGCAGACGGACTGGGAAGGGCGTTGGGGGAGGGGTGCCGCAGGGAGGCGGGAATCCGGGGGCAGATGTGTTCACTGAACAAACCTTCATCGACCCAGCCGGGCCCCGCTTTCTCAGGTTCTGGGGACAGAGGGAGGACTCAGGATGACTCTCGCTTGAGTCGCCCACCACCTAGTTGGGGAGACAACCTGGGACACTATTAATCACCCAAAGCAGAGAGCTGGGGACGCCACTCCTTCTTGGCTGTGTGGCCTCAGGCAAGTTGCACACCTCTCTGAGCTCAGTTTTCTCATCTGTACAGCAGCGATAATAATGATCCTGCCTCACAGGGTGGGGGTGAGGATTAAGCGAGATGACACAGGTGACGGGTAAGCATGTGTTATTTCCTCTACCAGCTGCTCTGGGGCACAGCTGAAGGAGCGATTAGTCTGCCTGGAAGAGGCTTCACCACAGAGGTGAATTCTGTGCTTTGAAGGATGAATAAGAGTTCCTCAGAGGGAGGAGGGGAAAGGAGGGCAGATCTAGCAGAAGCAAAGCCCTGGCAGGGTGGGAGTGGAGTTAGGGTGTTGGGCACACAGTGAAGACCCGTTTTGCCTGGAGTTTCCTGGGAGGGAGGGATGGGAGGGATGGCGGGTGGTGAAGCTGCCGAGTAGGGAGGCATGGTGGCCTGAGGCAGCGGACAGCGGGAGCCATAGCAGGTCCTAGAGCAGCCATGCAGGTGATGTGGAGGATGGTTGTTCTGCTTGGTGACCCCTGATGTCAGGCAGGGGGAAGGGAGGAGCGGGAACAGAGTTTGTGCTTCAGGGCTCAAGACGGAACACCTGAACCGTAGTCCTGGCACCCAGGGCTCTGGGGAGGGTGGGAGGCCAGGGCCCAGTACACACGAGGGCTCAATGAGGTGAACTCTCTTCCCTTGTCCAAGCCCCTCACTTCACTGATGAGGAAACTGAGACTCAGAGGGGTCAAGTGACCCCACCCCCACCCCGACACACAGCAGGCCTTGCTCTGGGACCCCAGGCACTGCCTTTGCTTTGGGGAAGGGGGAAAGAGGGAGGAGGAGGGGCAGCCCAGGGAAGGGGGCATGGGTCTGGGGGGGCCTTTGTCAACAGGACAGTGAATTTAAGGTGCTTCCTTCCCAGGGAGGGAATGAAAGCGGCTCAGCAAGGGAAGCCTGTGAACGAATTGTCCCCTCCTCTTCCTCCTCCTGGCAGGACTAACCCCTGCTCACCCTCAGACCCCAGAGCAGACAGCCCCTCCTCGGGGAGGCCCCTGACACCCCAGGCTGGTTAGGGTTCCCCTCTGCTCCCACACCACCTGTGCTTCCCCATCAGATCCCACTGCATCCTCATCGTCTGTCTCCCACGGGACCGGGGGGCTAGCGGGGAGTGACGTATTTCTGTCTCCTTGGTTGGCACCAAGGCCTGCCTCCGTCAGCACCTGGTTCTGCACCTCACTCGTTGTGAGACCTTAGATGAGTCTGCTGACCACTCAGAACTTCAGTGTCCTCATCTGTAAAGGGGGTGAACTCACATCCCCCAGGATGGCTGTGGTATGAAACGAGCCGCGTGTGGAAAGCACGGTGCCGGGTGCACACAGCAGTGCATGCTCCCCAGACACCAGCCCCCTCCCTCCCTCCCGCCTCACTTCTTTCCAGTCTCACCTCGGCCTCTGATGGGACCCAGGGCTCCTCTCCCCTGCGCGGCTCCCCACCGTCTACCTTCTCCCTACCTTCAGAGCAAAGGTAATTAGAAACTTCCTCCAGGCCTCACATTTCCTAAAATCCCATGCTTAATTAGCACATCCCACTAGCTGAAAAGTTATATAACAGAAACCCAGCCACTCTGCCCAGACAAAGTGCATTGGTGCCTGGCTTCTCGCTGCAGGACTGGCTACATAATTTGTGGGCCCAGTGAAAAATGAATGTTTGGGGCCCTTGTTCAGAAAGCTGGAAAAAATGCCATTAAGCATTGGAAAATATAAAGCTTTTTCCTTTCTGCTGCAGTCTTTCTCTCTCTTGTCATGGTGTTTTTTTATTTCCTAGTTAGTGCTGTCCTAAGTAAGGAAAAATTAGAATTTATTAGTGTGAGCTTTACCGTTCATCTTTATTTTGTGCGATGCCAGTCTTAAATGCAAATAGAAGAGCATTTCATTCGTATAGGGAATCACTGAAATTACACAATTTGTATTTCAATGCTCATTCCTGAGTGTGTATTTCATTCTTCCCGGAAGAGTGGAAACTACATAAAACCAGCTCCACAGCTTTTATTTCACTTCATGGTATGCGTCCATGCTACCAACAGCCTCTACCTTTGGCTCACTGGTGAGGAAGGAAAGGCTGAAAGGAAAGGAACCAGGAGTTGTTTTATCTTTTCCTCACCTCCCGTCATAATTTTCAGTGGTTGGTTAGTGCAGGGAAGTAACACAAGTAAGAAAGAAAGGTTCTCTGACAATTTATGTTTCTTAGAATACCACCGAGTTCTTTCTGCGCTTGTAGAATGTCCTGGTTCAAATGAGAAGCCTGGCCTTTTGGGGCTGTCAGGACCCCCGTACTCAGCCGTAGACGTAACACTATTGTCTTGTACTCACAGTGAGTCTTGCTGAGCTGCCCCGCACAGGCGTCCCTGGAATTCTGACCTCATGGGGGCATCGTGGACATTATACGTGAACGGGCGGCAAACAACAGAGGACACACACATGGCATGTACCCTCTGCTCACACGTGTGTACTCCACCATCCTGTCAGACTTCACTTACAAAACACAAGTTAAAGTTATGACGAATTTCAAGATAGTAGCAGCAGAGAATTTAACCAAACATGCTGGGTCCTGGGTGTCTGTGTGCACCTGACGGTCTCCCTGACGGTGTTCTTAAAAATACTTCTGTTCTTCAGTCACCAGCCCCGTCCCTGAATCTCAGTCTGTTTTACTGAGATTTTTTTGCTTGGAATCCAGGGAGTGAATGGCTCTATGTTCTAGCTGGTGGTTATGCAGCTATTAAATGTCAAAGCAAGAATTCGGACCCATCAATGGATGTGTTCATGTGACACTCTTATTGATTGAGGTCCTAGTTTGTGTTGGACCCTCTAATTCCCCAGATTTGGTAAAACCCAATGTTACCTAAGGGCACGGAAGGGACCAGTCACACAGATGGGCACAGATGCTGGTCCCCGTCACCTCAGTGCTGGGCCACCCCCCAGCTTCCTACACTGCCACGATTTCACTGCAGCCCCAACAGGGTGGGAGGAAGGGGGCATTAACCCACTTGACAGAGGAAGAAACTGAGGCTCAGAGATAAGGTCACCAGCTAGGGAGGGGCTGATGGGCCAGGTCCTGGACTAGTCACACAGATGGGCACAGATGCTGGTCCCCGTCACCTCAGTGCTGGGCCACCCCCCAGCTTCCTACACTGCCACGATTTCACTGCAGCCCCAACAGGGTGGGAGGAAGGGGGCATTAACCCACTTGACAGAGGAGGAAACAGAGCCCTGGATAAGGCCACCAGCTAGGGAGGGGCTGATGGGCCAGGTCCTGGACTGCAGATCAGCCCTTAGGAGACAGGGTGAACCATGATGGGGGGGATGGGGAAGAGGACCCGGCCTGGAACGTGCAGGAGAAAAAGGGAGAAACAGAAAATGCAGACACCTCTGCTCCCCTGCCCCCACCCTCTCCTCCTCTGACCGTCATATCCCCTTCAGAAACATCATCTTTTGAGCACAGTCCAGGTTTTGATGTGGTACTGCCACTTAGTAGGGGTGTCTTCATACCCATTTCTCATAAGTGCTTTTCCACGTGGCCACAGTCACCAAGTCTCACTGACCCCATTTGCCGCCTCCTGGCGGGATCTGTCTTCTCTCCACCCCCCCGCCCCTCCCCCATCCCCCCGCCTCATCCTTTCTCCCCAGGACTGGAACAGCTTCTCCTGGGTCTGCCTGTTTTGGCCTTATTTACTGAGTCTCCCCAATGTGCCCTCCACTCTGGCCATGGGGATCTCCTCTCATCACCTTCTGGGATGGAGACCATTTTAACTAACACAGGGTGATGGGAGGTGGCAGGGAAAGAAAATTAGGAGGGGTTTAAAACTGGAAACATTCTTGCAAACTTGACAGAAGGGATCTAGATGCCCTTGCTCCCTCCCTCCTCCTGACCCCCGCACCCATAACATCCAGCTGCCCTGGTGTGTTGGAGGTGGGGCAGACTGGCTCCAGCCCCCATCGTGGAGTTTCCCTAATTCTTCCTAAAGGCTCACCCTCTTGTGCCTCAGCTTGGCAACCCTGCTTTCCTTTGAAGTCTTGCTTTGCTTGATGGGGTATCCACTAATCCATGGGCTGGCCTCCCAGCGTCTCCCATGGTAAAGCTCTTTACAAAGAAACCTGCACCCTGGAATAATTCCTGTCTTCCAGAGAACAGGGAAATGTTAATCACCGCTAGTGCCTTATTTTTGTCTTCCTGGAAACCTTCATCTCTGAGCTCTGTGATAAGGAATTAGGTCCTGATTAAAGGAAGGCGACACTTCTGAGATCACATTTCCCTGTGCTCAGAGGTGGCAAGGGAGGAGGAGGAGGGAGAGAAAAAGGGCGAGAAAAAGAGAAAAAAGAAACAAAAAGACATAAATAGAAAACAGATGTCAATTGTTTTGGGGATTGGAGCACAGCGTTTTGAGAGCACACAGCCAGTCCCTGGGTGACCCCTGAGTTGGGGGGTGGCCGTGGGCAACCATGGGTGAGACCAGTAAAACCTGCAGAATCAGAGTTTAGTTTTCATGCCTCTGATGTCTGCACACATTGTACTTGCCACGCTGCTCGGCTGAGGCAAAAACATACTGATTTGTTAAAAGTGCTGTCGAGCTCTCTGTGTCCTGGGTACAAATCTGGGTAGGTGGAGTGCTTTGGGTTTCCGGGCAAATAGCCCCAGACCCTGCTCTGAGTTCTTCCTCTTCTCCCCTGCTGTTGCCAGGGCCTCTTTTTACCCCTGCCTGGACCCTTCAGATTGATTCCTGTGCAGGGTCTGGCTCAATGCAGCCCCATTTCCTGGACATTTTTTTTTTCCATGCTCCCTCTGGTCATGGGCTCCATTGCCTGAAGGTCAGTCCTGCCCTGTCCCTGCCAACTCCTGGCCCTGGAGGACAGAGCAGGTGGTAGAGACACAGGCTCTGGAGTCACACAGATTTGGGTTTGAATCCCAGTTCCCTCACTGGTTCAATTCTCTGAGCCTGGCTTTCTCATCTGTAACTTAGGGATCAAAATGGCTGTCCCATGACATTGTTAAAATTATTGAGGAAGGTCATCCTAACAGATACCTTTTGCTGAGGGGTGATATGTACCAGGTGCTGGGCTCATCTCATCCTCTTCACAAGCCGACAAGGTATGTGTCATGCTTAGCACAGTGCCTGGCACATAGTAGATTCTCAACGTGCATCATTCCCACTCCCCAAGCATCAGCTCGAAGGGTCCCCTATTGAATTAATCGTAAAGAGGAACTTGTATGACTGAAATTTAGTGGTCCTGTAGGGTTTATATCCAGCTCTCCATGCCCCCACTTCAGGCTGACAGGAAATATTGGTTCACTTTAAATTTTTGGAGAGTGTTAACCTTAGGAAATTGTGGTGTTGGGCTTCTGAGTGCAAAAGACCTGAGGACCAGGTTCTGGAAAAACTTGTCACCAGCAGACCTACACTATGAGAAATGTTAAAGGGAGTCCTTCAAGCAGAAGGAAAATCATACCAGATGGAAATCGGGATCCACACAAAGAATGATGATCTTTGGAAATGGTAAATACATGGGTAAATAATAAAAGACTTTTTTTCTTATTATTTAAATCTCTTTAAAAGATAATTGACTGGTTCTAAAGCAAAAGTAATGACAATATTTTGTAGGCTGCATAACACACATAGGGTAAATTGTATGAGAAAAAATAGCACAGAGGCCAGAAAGGGAGAAAAGAAAATACATTGTTGTAAGTTTCTCATACTATACATGATGTAGTGTGACATCGCTTGAAGACAGACTGATAAGTTGAATATGTATACTATAAACCCTAAAGCAAACCACTAGCATGATGAGGAGATGGATCTAATACATCAAGAAATAAGATAAAATGGAATCACAAAAAAACTCAATCCAAAAGAAGGCAGAAAAAGAGACAAGAGGGAACAAAGAACAGCTGGAAAAAATAGAAAACAAACAGCATCATAAGAGACTTAAACCTAACTATATCAATAATCACATTAAATGTAAATGGTCTAATCACCTTGATCAAAAGGTAGAGATTGTCATATTGGATAAACAAGCATGATTCAACCGTATGCTACCTACAAGAAGTACGCTTATTTATTGATTTATTTAAGTTATTTATTTACTTTATTTTTTTGGCTGTGTTGGGTCTTCGTTGCAGCCCTCGGACTTCTCTCCAGTTGTGGCGTGTGGGTTTTCTCTCTCTAGTTGTGGCATGTGAGCTCTAGGGCGCATGGGCTCTGTAATTGTGGCTCATGGGCTCCAGAGCACGTAGGCTCTGTAGTTTGTGGGCACATGGGCTCTCTCGCTGAGATGCACGAGCTCAGTAGTTGTGGCATGCGGGCTTAGCTGCCCTGTGGCAAGTGGGATCTTAGTTCCCTGCCAGGGATTGAACCTGTGTTCCCTGCACTGGAAGGCAGATTCTTTATCACTGGGCCACCAGGGACGTCCCAAGAAGTACACTTTATTTATTTATTTATTTATTTATTTATTTATTTATTTATTTTTACTCCCGCGTTAGCATTCCTGAAAAATGACAGGAAACCTCTGACATGTTCTGATACTTATCAGTTAGAAATTATTCCATAACAAAACTGTTCGGTTTCTGTTTCCTTTGACACGTGGCCTGTGTTCCAATTACTCTGGAGTTTAGCATTTTATTCTGGCTCTTTCAGGCATGTGCGGCATCTCTCGCTTACTGATCACTAACATCTCTACCCTGTTTGAGTGTCGCCAGTCAGCACGTACTAAAAGGAAACCGTCAGACCCCATCTGACCTGTGCTGTCAGCTCCATGTGTAGGTCCCACAGGACAGCAGTCTCCCTAGGGAAGGATGTGAGCTCGTTCATGTACCCTCCAGCAATGCCAGGCACTTTACAGCGAAAGTCCCTGGAGTAAGGCTGAGGGAGTCAAGAAGTACACTTTAAATATAAAGAAACTGATAGCTTAAAAGCAAAAGGGATTGGAAAATACATGCCATGCTAACACTAATCAAAATAAATCTGCCGTGGCCACAGTAACACTAAAAAAAGTAGATATCAGAGCATAGACTATACCAGGCATAAAGAAGGACAGTTCATGATGATAAAGTGGTCAATTCACCAAGAAAACTTAAGAATCCTAAGCTTTTATGTCCCTAATAACAGAGTTTCAAAATACATGAAGCAAAAACTAAAAGAACTGCAAGAACGAATCGGCAAATCCACAATTATAGTCAGAGACTTTGATATCACTCTCTTAATAACTGATAAAACAAGTAGAAATTTTGTAAAGCTATAAAAGATTTGAATGATGCTATTAACTAGCTTTACCTAATTGATATTTGTAAAACACTCGATCCAACAACAGCAGAATATACATTATTTTCAGGTGCACATTGAATATTTACCAAAACATATCTTATTCTGGGCCATAAAATAGTCTCAATGAATTTAAAAAGATTTAAGTTATGCAAAGTATGTTCTGACCACAATGGAACTAAATTAGAAACTAAAATCAGAAAGTTCCCTGGAAACCCCACCAAATATTTGGAAACTAAAAACATATTTCTTTTTAAAAAGTTGATGTGTGATTGACATACAACATTGTATTAGTTTTAGATGTACAGCATAATGATTTGATAGTTGTATATATTACAAAATGATCATCACATAAGTCTAGTTAACTTCTGTCATCATCATAGTTACAGAAATTTTTTCCTGTGATGAGAACTCTTAAGATCTACTTTCTTAGCAACTTTCAATATGCAACATAGTATTTAAGATTTTTTTTTTGATGTGGACCATTTTTAAAGTCTTTATTGAATTTGTTATAATATTGCTTCTGCTTTATGTTTTGGTTTTTTGGCCGTGAGGCATGTGGGATCTTAGCTCCCTGACCAGGGATTGAACCTGCACCCCCTGCATTGGAAGGCAAAGTCCTAACCGCTGGACTGCCGGGGAAGTCCCGCAATACAGTATTATTAACTGTATTCACCATGCTGTACATTACATTCCCATGAATTATTTATTTTATAACTGGAAGTTTGTACCTTTTGACCCCCTTCACTTGTTTCACTCCCCCACCCCCATCCGCGGGCTCTGGTAACCACCAATCTGTCCTCCGTGTCTATGAGTTTGCACATTTCTAAATAACCCATGGGTCAATGAAAAAAATCAAAGTGAAATTAGAAAGTACTTTGCACTGAATGTAGATGAAAGCACATCATATTAAAATTTGTGGGAGGCCCCTAAAGCAGTACATAGAGGAAAATGTATAGCAATAAAAACCTATGCAAAAGCAGAAAGATCTAAAATCAATGACTGAAGCTCGTACCTTAAGAAACTAGAAAAAGAATGACAAAGTAAACTCAAAGGAGGCTGAAGAAAGGAAATCGTAAAGATGCGGGAGGAAATCAATGCGACCCCTAGGACTTGAGCTGAGTCTACCAGGGAGAAACTATTTTGACTCCCAGGACAGATGTGTTGTTGCTGCAGCCACCTTGTCTCCATCAACGGAGGGTGTGTCTTAGGATGCAGCCAGACCAGAGGAACTGGAAGTGCGGGATGGAAGAGAGAGAAACCGGGTCCTGGGGAGATAATGTGGACCCCCTGGATGAAGCCAAGTTTGAAACTAGAACTCCCTGTGCATTTTTCAGTTACTGCGTCCAGTAAATTCCTTTTTTTTCTTAAGTAAGTTCAGATTAGGTTTTCTATTCCTTGCATGAAAAAATTCCAAATCGTTCTCCAAGTGGCTTTATCTTTGCAGGGAGGAGCTGTGAGCATAGCAAAGAGAGCCTAACATTTTCCAAACATCTGCTTCATGCAGAGGATGGGGCTTTGTGTTCCTTTTATATATTTTCTTGTTTCTAACTGTGGCCTTTTCTTTTCCACTTAAAGAAGACCCTTTAACATTTCTTGCATAGGTTTATTAATGATGAACTCCTTTACCTTTTGCTTGTCTGGGAAACTTTCTCCTTCAATTCTGAATAATAACCTCACCAGGTAGAGTATTCCAGGTTGTAAGTTTTTTCCTTTCAGCACTTCATCCTGTCACTCCCTTCTGGCCTGTAAAATTTCTGCTGAAAAATCAGCTGATAATACAGAGGGGGTTGCTTTGTATGTGATGAGTTGTTATTCTCTTGTTGCCTGGTGCTCCGTGTTTCTTCCCACATTATCATATCCCTCCCCAGTTTGAATTTATTATCCCCATTTTACAGATGAGGACACTGAGGCCTAAAGTCCCAACCTGGGAGCTGGTTCCCTCAGTTTCCTCCCTCACCCCTACCTCACCGGCTCAGAGTTTAGTCTCTCAGGTCAGAGGTCAGTGCCTGTCAGTGTCAGCCCAGGGGAACCCCTCTAGCATCACTGCTGCGCCCTGTCAGGCCCTCCCTCACCTATGGCCCTCCTTGGACCTGCCCAAGAGACTTCAGGCCTCCATGCCAGACCTATTAGCTCAGGAGTCAGAGGAAAGGTGCATGATGTGGGGGCTGAAATCTCATCCCTGGAAAAGGGCAGGTTTAGAGACACGTAAGCTTGCCAAAAACAGTAACTAGAAAACCTCCTCTTGAGTTGATGAGCTGTTAGAAATCACCCGGTGTGTTCCCAGGGCAGGGGTGACTTAGCCAATCATACAAGGTTTCAAGGCTCACCCAGTGTCACACAGCACCTAACCGGGACTGGCGCTCAGGTCCCCAGGCCCCCCGAGCAGTTCCACAGAATGAGAGATGCCGCCCCTGGAGTGGTCGGGCGCGGGCACTGGGGCCAGAGGAGATCTGGGTTCAAACTTGAAAGCTCCTTTTACAAAGTGTGTCATAGTGGGTATGTCTCAACTGCTCTGAACTTCAGCTTTCTTTTGTGTAAAATTCTACTTCAGAGGGTGTTTTGAGGTTTAAATGAAAAAAAAAATGCATGTGGAGCTGGGCACGTAGTAGGCAACCAAGGAACGATGATGTTATTATTTTAGTGGTAGTTGTTGTTTATCCTGATGGTGTCCATGGGCAGAGGACTTGCCTGTCCTGTCACTGCTGCATCCCTGGGGGCTGCACTGGCTGGGCACAGAGTAAGTGCTCAATGCATGGGCCTGGAGCTCCTTAGCTTTCACCACACAGCTGAGCTAACTGATGTTTCCTCCTTTACAAAAGTGACCTGTGCCCTGCAGGTCAAAGACCCACAGAGCAGCTGTCCACGTTTCTGTGGAGCCAATGCCCTGTCCATGCTGCCAGTTGCCTGGAGTCCCTTCTCCACAATTGGATGGAGCCTCGCAGGACATACCTGATGCCCTTTCATGCCAAAAGCAACAGCAACAGAACCATGTGACTCTCAAAGAAGAATCTATTTTGCACTGCTCCCAATCTCTCTCCCTCTTCTTCCCTTTATTTCAGTGACTGCAGCAACTTATTACTGACTCCAGCAGTTTAATGTGTCAGCTGGGCTCTGGCAGAGCCAGCGGCAAAATGTCAGGGAGCCAAGGTCTCAGTGACCTTTGCTTAAGTTTTTATCTGCACAATTTCATGTGGTTGGAGCCCTGGCCACAGGGAGCTGGAGAAATTTCAAACCTATGTTAAATCACAGAGCATGTGTGAGCAGTATGAGAACACTTGTCACCCACATCCCAGCTCTTCCAGGGAGGGAAGATCTTAGCCTGTCTCACTATGCTTTAAGGACCTGGCTCATTTCATGTGCACTTTCCCACGATCACTTTTGTAGAAATGAATGCAATTTTCTTGAGATGAGAGTGGAGATGGGAAGGCACATTTGCTAGAAGCTGGAGCCAGCAATGGCGGGCATGCTGGCCCCAGGATCCCCATTTCAGGGTGATGTAAGGATATAGAGCCCAGCAGAAGGGACACATCACAGGCAACTGCTGGGTTGGGGTTAATCCCTAGCCTCATCTTAATATTAATTAGTATGTCTTTCTTTTTTAATTTAGAGGATAATACACGCATACTGTAAACATTCACACAGTGTAAAAGTAAAAGAGAGGGACTTTGATTCTGGTCGAGATGGAATAACAGAGATTGGATTTTTTTCCTGCCACCTAGAAGAACCAAAGAATGGGCAAAATATATAAAACAGCCATTTGCAAGATGCTAGATGTCAGGAAAGGAAGAATAGTAATCTCTGAGAGGCAGGAAAAAACCAAGGTGAGCCCTATGATAGCACTAGCTTACTCCCTTGAGAGAGTTTTCAGTTGGATGTAGTGCAGGACAGGGGAACCCAGACAGAGCACAGTGGACTCCCTGATGTGAGGAGATGGAACTGAGGGTTTGGGGAGACTGATGTGGCGAGGGTTCACAAGACAGAGTACTGGAAAGGAAAGAGATACTGATACACAGAGATCTTTAGAGATCTGCAAAGGGGTCTCTTGAGTTCTCAACTAAGTTCTAATCAGGACAAAAATGTGAGGAATCTGCCTGTGGCTTGGGGGAAAAGATCACCCAGATAACAGTGTCACATACTCACACAGGGCTAGGAATAGCATCTGCTCCCACCAACCAAATTGGGAAACCTTATGACTGACATGACGCTAAGTAGAATGGGGAATAGCTATCCCTGGATTGAACACTCCTCTGGGACTTTCTAACAAAGGTTAAGCAATGCCTGAAAGGATCAAACTGTTTCAAAGCAACTTAGCTGCATCCCAGAACAAAGCACAAAATTATGTATAAGAATACAAAAATGTCCAACACCCAAGAATACACAACTCACAATGTCTGGCACCCAATCAAAAATTACATGGCTTGTAAGCAAGCAGGAAAATAGGTCCCATAAGGAGGAGAAAAAGTCCAGTGAAACTGATCCACAATTGACACAGACCAGTAAACATATAGGAGATTTGAACAACGCTACTGACTAACTTAACGAATTGACATTTATAGAATATTCTACCCAACAAGAGCAGAAAACACATTCTTCTCAAGTATGGTGCAACATTCACCAAAATAGACTGTGTCTAGGGCCAAAAAACAAACCTTAACTAATTCAAAATGATATAAATTATACAAAGTATGTTCTCTGGCTAAAATGGAATTAAAGTAGAAATCAATAAAAGAAAGATTTTTAGAAAATCTCCAAATATTTGGAAATTAAGCAACATGCTTCTAAATAACCCATGGGTCAAAGGAGCAGAAGTCTTAAGGAAAATTAAAATTTATTTTGAACTAAATGAGAATGAAAATACAACATATCAAAATTTGTGGGATGCAGCTAAAGCAATGCTTAGGAGGGAAATTTATAGCACTGAATACATATATTAGAAAAGAAGAATGTTTTCAAAGTAACCTTAAGAAATGAGAGAAAGAAGAATAAATTAAGTCTAAAGCAAGCAGAAGGAAGAAAATAATAAAAATTGAAGGATAAATCAATGAAATAGAAAACAGGTAATTGAGAGGATTAATGAAACCAAAAGCTAGTTCTTGGAAAAGATAAATAAAATTGGTAAATTTCTAGTTAGGCCAGAGAGGGAGAGAGAGAATGCAAATCATCAATATCAGGAGTGTTGAGCCTATAGACATTATAAGTATAATAAGGAAATACTGTGAATAACTATGCACATAAATTTGTTAGATGGAATGAGCCAATTCCTTTAAAGACACAGACTACCAAAACTCTGTCAAGAAGAAATCGATAACTTGAACAACCCTATGCCTACTATAATATATATAGTAATAATAATAATAATAATATATGTAGTAGACATAGGGCTATATGTGTATAAATGTAATTCACCACATTAACAAATTTAAAAAAATCATTTCGATAGCAATGGACAATCAGAAACTTAAATTCATATCTCCTATTTACAATGGCATAAAAATATGAAATACTTAGGGATGAATCTAACAAAAGATTTATAGAAATCTGACAATGTAATACTACTCAGCAGTAAAAATCAATGAACTCTTGATACATTTATCAACATGGCTAAATCACCACATAATTATGCTGAGTGGGAGGAGTAGATAAAAAAGCACACATATTGTGTGAATTCATTTACATTACATTCTAGGAAATGAAAACTAATCTATAGGGTCAGAAAGCAAATCAGTGCTTGCTTGGGGCTAGGGACCACGAAGGGTGGATTACAAAGGGGCATGAAGAAACTATTGGAGGTGACGGATATGTTCATTATCTTGATTATGGTGATGGTTTCATGCCAGTTTTACACTTTAAATACGTTCGGTTTATAATTGCATTTCAATTATACCTCAATAAAATTCTTTTTAAAGGAATAAAAGCACCATATTCCCTCCACCCCAAATCCACTTTCTAGATGAAACACTGCAAATGACAACAACAACAAAAAATAATAAATTTGCTCTCTTGTCTTTGCTGTGACAAACGTTTTGGATACATTATCTCAATCAATCCTCCATGAACAAGCTGGCCAAGCTGAGGTTCAGAGATGTGGAGTGACCCACCCAAGCCACTCTGTTAGTAACTCTGCAGAGATTTCAACCCAGGTCTGTACAGTTCCAAAGCTCCACTCTTTAAAATATGGCATGCATTTTTACGTATATTCTAAGTTTTCTTTCTTTAACAAAGATGGGATCATCACAATACACACTGTTTTCAAGTTGCTTTTCCATTTGCGAACATCTCCCCACATGGACCTGCTCCATTCTTTCCCAGCTGCCTGGATGTTCTGTTGCCATAGGCACCAGCATTTATTCAGTTAGTTCCCTATAAATGAGTATTTAGGTTGTTTTATATCTGCTATTATAACAACGTTGCAATAAGCTTATCCTGCCATTTCCCCCATTCACTTAAAATTATTTTTAATTACACAAGTGCTGCACACAGACATTCTCTTTGTTTCGTATTCAGGACCTCAGATAAAGGAAAAGTGCCTCTGTTCTATCCTCCTCCATAATCACCTGCAGTTTTTTCAACCTCTTCCCCGTAGATACTGTTATCAGTGTGGTATGTAATTCTTACAGACCCTTGGAATATGCATCTCTGTACATAAAAATGTATGCTGAGCTATGCACGTTTGCTCTGTGTGTTTTTAAAAGCATTAAAGGTACCTTACTATATGTATAGCTTTGTTATCTGGCTTTTTGGCATTTAAAATAAATGACATTTTCCATGTCGGTACATACTGAGCTACCCCCTTTTTCACAAGGCGTGGGTCATGTTCAATTGCTTGGATGTCCTCCCTCCCTCTCTTCCTTCCTAAATCATTCCCTTATGAATATTTAGGTTGTTTCTATTTTTCTTGCTATAAAAATGACTGCAACGAACCTTCTTGTTCATGCCTTACTGTGTGCATGTGGAAGTTTGTCTCTGGTATTGATACCTAGATGTAGAATTGCTGGGTTGAAGGGTTTGCCTGGCTAGCTCTTGTCTGAGTTCCCAGGAGGCTGAGGAAGATGTGCGTTGCAGGTCCTGGGTGGGGCTGTTTGTGCAAAAGCAGCCAGCACTAGGCAAGAGAGGAGGGATCTTTCCTTTGCCCACTAGTTTGCTGTATGCAGCCAAGTTTTTGGCCAGCTCCTGATGACACAGAACTCTAGGCCATGTAGTCATTTGGGCAGAGTGATCAGAACAGCCCTGTGGGTCATCTGCAGGGCCAGCCCTATGCACTCTGCCTCCCTCTCCTTCCTGGTACTGACTGGGCTTTGGATTGACTGACCCAGCCTGAGCAGTTATTTGAAGGATTTCAGTCTACTCTACTAGTGAGTCCTAGGGAAGGTCAGGAGGAGTTCAACAAATTGTTCCACCAACAGCTGCCTCTGAAACCTCTGCCATGCCAGGGTGACTATGCAGGGCCTTGCCCTCCAGGAGTCTTGGCCAGTGGGGGAGATGCATTTGTACCAGCTGGCGGGGCTGTGATAGCTGCAGGGACACAGAAGAGGGGCTTCTGAGAGAGTCTGAAGGTAGCCAGGGAGGTTCCTGGCAGAGGGGAAGGCAGAGCTGAGTCTTAAAGGCTGAGGAGGAATTAACCAGATGGAACAGACTCTGAGAGTCCAAGTGTGTGAGGGGTGAGTAGAATGTTTAACTTTTTACAGTCCCACCCCCACCCCTTTCTGGCAATAGCACCTCTTTCACTCTGTGAGAACTTCCATCAACCCGTGTGATTCTGGGAATCCTTAATTCCTTAACTGTACTTCACCCGGACCAGGGTTGGACGTGTGACCCAGGCTTGGCCAATCAGAGTATTGTGCTCTGGGCCCCATTGACTGGCTCAGAGATGGGCCAATCAGAGCCTTCCCTGAGACTTTCTGCTGGAGCTAGTGGGAGAAACTCTTGTTTTGGGGATCCGGGAACTGAAAACAGCTGCTTGGGTCCACATTCCTTGTCCTCATGGGTCTGATGAGAGCAGGTGAGACCACTTTGCTGAATGAAGCAGAGACAAGAGAGATGAAAGATGGTGGAGAAAGAATCCTTGGAGGTGCCAAGACTGCAATTCCTGCAGCTCTTCTGTTTTGAGAGCTCCCCCTGTCTGTTCCCCAGCCCTGGGGGCCTGTCAGGGAAGATTCCCAACCTCACAGAGGATGGCAAGGAGTAACCCTGCCACCACTCCACAGGTGCCAGAAGTAGACTTGAGACTTAGACCAGAGGAAGACCGTCTTTTACTCCACAGAGCAAACAGTAGGAACGTTAGCAAAGTTGCACTGATTCCCCCGCCCCAAGTCCCACAGGGCAGAGTGGTGGACCCACGTGGATGTTACAGTGTAGTGGGTTGTGGTGAAGCGGAGAAACCCAGGGCTAAGGCTCCAGCACTTTTCGAGCATGAAGCAAACACTGTAATAAGCACTAAACAAGCCAGTCCCCTTTCTGCAAAGAGTGAGCAGCTAGAGTGGTGACTGCTGACAGGTACCACAGTCCTTCCTTCTCATGCAGATGGAGACCCATGTTTGGAGCCATTAGGTTATGGTGGCAGGGCTGCTGTGCCCAATCCAGTGAAGGATCCCAGCAGTGATGCTGGCTGCCTGGGATGTCAGGTCTGATTGGCCTCATTGTTCCATCCACTGTCACATGAGTGTGGCATCCACACGGTTTTATAAATGTCTCACTGGGCTGCGGCAGTGACTTTGCAGAGTTCACGGCTCCACAGAAGGGTGTCTTTAATATATCAGCCAACCATCACCTGTGTGCTTGACCAGATACCTAGGCCATTAGCCACAGCCCAAGAGTTGGTGAAAATATAATGTACATATAAAATATAATGTATATAATGTATATATAAAATACAATGTCTTGTCCTTAGTGTTGTCTAAGAAAAGGGGAATGGCTCTCAGTTAGGGCTTCCAGAGTTGCTAGGGCTGGACAGCTGCTCAGTGGACACCATCATCATCAGCTGGCCGAGCTGTCAGTGAACCAAGCCCAAGCACCCCAAGGGACTTCGTGGAACCAAAATTGGTATCTTCAAGTAGCCAAAAGCTGCTCCTGTGGGTGACTGAGAAGTACAATGGCCCCTAAAGATGTGGTTATACCCTATTCAGCTTAGGGGACACACCTGTGGGGCCAGACTGGCTCCCTCTTGAATATTCCATTTCCATTTAATTAGCCAGTCTTGCTGTGTCTTTCCAGCGCTGGGGTCAGCCCTGAGTGGACCGAGCCCACGATGGGAATATCGGGGTGCAGTCTTCCCTGGAGGTCTTGCATCGGGAGTTTGGTCTCCACAGTGCCCCCTAGCGGGCCAGAAGCTGTTTCTCAGATGGAGGGCAGCCAGGTAGCTGGCCAGGGAGGCAGGGCATGTGCATCCCCAAGGAGCACCAGCAGGAGGGGACTACCTCCCCGTCGCCAGGGGCTCCAATCAGCAGCCAGACCTGAGTTAACAAGCGTCCTTGGGTTTGCAAGTCCCCAGGGTAGGGCTGCTGAGACACCCTGTCATGCTGCCTCTAGTACCACCTGCTCTCTTCGGGTCCCCAGATACTTCTGACAGGTTTTCTGGTCAATTTACGCATAAGGCTCAACAAGAGACCTAACGAGGCCCATGTTGTCTCCAGCACCTCAACAGTCCAATTAGGTGCTGCATTTCCTCTCTGGTGGATCAGGGGGTGGTGGGGTGGTGGCCTACTGAGAGGAACTTCTCCTTTCCTGACTCAGGGATTGATCTTCAAGCTACAGCCTGCGTTGCTTCCAGAGTCCGACTTGGGCAGCTGGTCCCTCTAATCAAGTCTAAGCCATCTTTGTACGGATAAGAAACCCAAGACCCAGAGAGATCAGTAACTTGATTAAAGTTACACAGCAAATGAGAGGCAGGGCCAAGGTCCGTGAGATTCCAGAGTCCAGGCCTTTCCCCTGTCCTGTGTGGCTGTCAGTCTTTCCCCACTAGAGGATCCTACCCTGTCTGAGGCCCATCTGGTGCTTAATTTTGCTCCATCTGTGGCCTGGTCCCCGTGACTTGCAGGTGTGGGTGGCTGCTGGGCCCTGGCTCTGTGTTCATACTTCCTACAGCTGCTGTTTGTCCATCAACACGGTCTGGGAAGGCCTGGGAGGCAGGTCCTGAGCCACATGGGCCAGATGCCTCCTCTGGAATTCAGTTCTCACCTGGGCCCTTGAGATGCAGGAATGGATGTCTACACATCTCTCCCTGAACCCTTTTCCTTCTCGCTGATGCCAGCCCTGTGGCAGGCCAGACCCTATCAGCACTCATCTAGACCATTGCCTCCTGACTGCCTTTCCCCCACCCCAGTATCTCCAGGCTCTCCTGGATCCCCCTCTACGGATCTGACCCCTTATCTATCCTCAATCATGTGGTTTAGGTGGGATTGGTCTGCTCAGCTTCAGGGTGGGCCCTGATTGGCTTGAGGCAGTTAGCCATTGGCCACAGTTACTGGCTTGCCTGGGAACATAATCAAATCAGAACCAATGAGATGTAGAGAAGTTTGTTCCAGTTTCAGGGAAACAAATAGGTTTTTCCATTCAGCTACCCAAAGGGACTCTCTTTTTCCCCTGAATGGTGTGATGTGGGGAGGTGAGACTTGGAGAATGTGGGTCATTGGAGACGAGAGTGTGAGGGGTGGGGATGGGGTAGGGAGGTAAGGGGGAAGGGGGCTACCATGGGTAGCCTGAGGATGAAACTGGTATCACAAAAGGCAGAGCAGGGAGATGGATGGAGCCTGGGTCTCTGTTGACATCATTTGAGCTGCTGGGTCAAGCCATACCTGAAGTCAATGTTATGAGTCTGGGCCTCAGTAGGGAACAAAATTGAGCAATTTGAGGGAAGTTTAATAAGTGGACAATTTACAAGAGTGAAGGCAGTGTGGAGGGACACCGCAAGGGATAGTTCAGCATGCCAGGGTGAGTAACAGAGGGGCCATTATTACCCTTGGGCCTGAAAAGGGTGAGGGGGAGTGAGCACTTATCAGAACCTGGAGGCAGAGGGTTGTTTGGGGAGGGCTGCCCATAGAAGCTGTGTGTGTTCACTGCCCCTGGTGGCCCCTTGCAGGGAGAGAAGCAATGAACCTATTGGTCTCCCTGCCTCCAGCCTTCCTGTGGTGCTCCCCACTGGTTGAGAAGTCAGAGGAACAGCAGTCCACACAGGTCATTCTTCTGGGGTACAGAGCAGGGCGGGGTGGATCTGGTTGGACAAATGGGAGATATTCAGTCTTACCTCTGACCGTCTTGGGCCCTCTCAGTTATGTGAGCTTGTATAGTTCCTTAACTGTTCAAGGCAGGGTGAGAGGGACTTTTACTTGCCACCCAGAGGACTAACTGGTACGTACACCAAACAGGGTCTCACATCCGTGCCTTTGCTTGTGCTCTTCCCTCAGCTTGGAACGCCATCCATTGCCTCTGGAAATCTGCTCTTCCTGACCTCTCCCAACCCCTCCCCTTTAAGTCCTGATCCAGAGGCTGAAGAGATGCAGGCAGCAGAGCACAATTAAAAGATGCCAAACAGACTGGAGTCCAACTCCTAGTTCCACCGCTAACTGTGAGTCCTTGGGCAAGTACCGACCCTCTCTGAGCCTCAGTTTCTTATTCGTCATCTGTCAGATTCCATCCTATCCCCCTGACCTTGACCCTGCACTTAGCCAGGTGTGCTAGGAACATTCCAGACCTACCTCGGCCTTCTAGTCTGCTGTCCTTGGGCAGGTCTCTCCTCCTCTCTAGGCCTCGGTTTCCCTATCTGTAAACCAAGGGTTTTATATTCAGTGGTTCTCAAGGCACCCGACCCCTACCCTACCCCTTCTGGATTTTCTTTAATTCCCTGACTCTCAGTTGCTCAGCTCAACAGACAAGCAACCTGGTGGCTTCGTCTCAGCCGGCGGCGGGGAGGCTGCTGTGGAGCAGCCTGGCGGTGTCGAGAAGCCTGGCGTGTTCACCGTTTGTGTTTACTTTGGCAACTGTGTACTGCCTTCTCAATTTCCTGAGCAAACAGCCCCGTTATTTGGAATAATTTACTGGCATCGGCTTTGGTTGTGAGAACCGGAAGCTTCGAGATGCGCCCCCATTTCAGCCACCACCCCCTGGATACGCTCACCCAGCTGAGCCCTCCGAGAGGGGCTGAGGGCACCAAGGGCAGAGCACCTGCCTTCCCTGGTGTCCCGGGACTCAGGACCTTTTTTATCTTGTCCCTGGGGCTCTGCAGTCCCTCCAGCCTTTGTGGGGTCTCCTAAGTCTGCAGCCTGAGGCTCTGCTGCCCAGTGGTTAGAGCAGAGGCTCTGGAGTTCAGGTCCCAGCTCGGCTGCTTTATCACTGGATGACCTTGGGAAGTTCCTGTGCTCTGAGCCACAGTTTCCTCGTCTGTTTCCTCCTGAGGATTGAGAGAGTTCTCCTCCCTCCTCAAGTCATCTGCCCCCCATCCCTTTCCAAATGGTGATAGTAGGGGTGCCCTTGGTCTTACTTGGCCTGTCCCCTCCCCTGGCCACTATGATTTAGTCTAAACTTGGTATCTGAACCAAGCGAGGCCAATCCTAGTGTCCAGGCTCACAGATCTTCAAGATTTAGGCAAGACTGATTTGGATCCCTGTTCCACGTGCTGTCGGTGGGAGATACCTGGGGTGGGGGCTGGGAGGAAGGCTCTCTCCCCCCACCACGGGCAGCTTCCAGTGGGGTGTAGCCATCCCGTTTCTCAACCTGCCCTAACCTCCCACCATCTCCCAGCTTTATATTTTTGCTTTTATCTCACCCCCTTCCTTCCTCCTGGGTTGCCTCTGGGAATGGATCTCCACTCATCTCTATTACGGAGACCCATTCAGCACCCTCAGCCTGGCAGCCAAAGCCCCTCCAGACCCCACTGCCACCCACACCTCCCCAGGTGCTCAGCAGGGCTACCTCTGTGTGTGTACAAAAACCCACCCATGGCAGGAGACCGTGGGGCCGGGAATAGAAAGCAAATGTAGACATAACACCAGGGAGGGGAGTGTCCGGCCCCTGCTCGCTGACACTGGGGGCAGGACTGGCCAGATGACACGTGGGCCATGTAGAAAGAACATGTACCTCTTTCCTCTTGGGGATGCAGCGGTGAGCTGGGCTTGCCTTGTGGGACTGAGTAAGCCCCTTGGGAGCCTTAGGTTTACCCTTGAGCCTCTCTCATCACACAGAACACACAGTCTTCTCCCACTGGCTCACCTAGAGCCTCCCCAGTGGGGTACGTTGTAAAATAGGGCCACAGTTCCTCCAACTCCCTGTGCATGCACTTTTTTCTTTCTGTTTTCAATAGCTTTTTCTTTTTTTTTGAATTTTTGAATTTTATTTATGTTTTAATACAGCAGGTTCTTATTAGTCATCCATTTTATACATATTAGTGTATATATGTCAATCCCAATCTCCCAATTCATCACACACACACACCCCTCCCCACCACTTTCCCTCCTTGGTGTCTGTATGTTTGTTCTCTACATCTGTGTCTCTATTACTGCCCTGCAAACTGGTTCATCTGTACCATTTTTCTAGGTTCCACAGATATTGTGCGTGCACTTTTGCAGCATGACTTTGCCATTTGTACCATCAAGAGATGGAGTCTCCTTTCCCACCCCTTGAATCTACACAGGCCTGTGGCTGGCTTTTACCCTAGAACTCAGCGGAAGAGATATTATATGCTTTCTGAGAGTAGGCCTCAGGGCGTAGCTGCCTCTGTTTTTACCCTCTTGGAATGTTGCTCTGAGACCACCAGGTGAGGAAGCCGGCCTGGTCTGCTGGAGGATGAGTGGGCGTGTGGAGAGCTGAGGCCCTCTGGCCAACATCCAACTACTAGGGGAGTGAAGGAGGCCAGATTGGACTTTCCAGGACAGATGGGATGCAGCACAGGGGTAAGTCCAGGTGAAACTAGCAGAGATATCACCTAGCCAGCCACTGGTTTATAAGAAACAATATCTTGCTGCTGTTTCGTTTCTGAGGTTTGGGGTGCTTTGTTACACAGCAAAGGCTACCCAAAACACTCAGCATTGGTGGTCTTTCTCAGGATAAAAACACTAACTTCCTGAGAACTTTAAGGTAGAGCCTCAGAGTCAAACCACTTTGAATATTGTTTTGTCCCTAGGTTGGTAGTCTGGTTATCCATTGTTACATAATAATTTCTACCCCGCTCCCACCCGAATTTAGTCATGTGAAATAACAACCAGAGTCTGTGAGTCAAGAATTTGGACAAGGTGCAGTGGGGGTGGTCTGATCCCCATTCCACAATGTCTGGGCCTCAGCAGGAAAGATTCAGATGGCTGGGAGTGACCTGAACAGCTGGGTGTTGAGAGCATCCGGAGAATCGTTCACTCACGTGTCTGATGGTTGAGTCCGGATGGCTCTGAAGGCTGGGCTCAGCTGAGAATGTTGACCAAAGCCTTCCCCTGTGGCTTGGGCTTCCTCACATCATGGCAGCCTCGTGGGTGGTTGGGCTTCTCACATGGGAGCTTTTGGGATCTAGCCCTGGACATCATATGGCTTCCACCATTCATTGTTGATCAAAGGGTTGTGAGAGGAGACATCAAAGAATTTGCAATCTTGCTTTAAAATTGCCCCCATGGGTGGTGGAGAATATTGCTGTTGCGGAAATCTGGTCAAAGGTTATCCCCAAATTCCATCTATCTGGATCTGACCCACCCAATTCAATCAGTCAATTCACTCAGCAAACACACGTGGCCTGTTCCCTTCTGTTCTAGAACCCAAGAGGAGACTCGAACCCTAGCAGTACTCACAAGAATAGTGCCCCCGTTTCAGTGAAGAGAGGACGGTTAGTTCTCTGCCTGCATGTGAAAGTTTTCTCTTCTCTGAAAACAGCCAGAGCAGCTTACGGGGATAAATCTCTTGGTTTAATTCAGAGCCAGCGTACCCTAAGGAAAAGCCTGGGTTTGGGACTCCATGTTCAAGGCAGCGAGAAAGTCTCGTCTCAGGGACTGAGGTGGGCCTGAGGGACCAGGCCATATTCCTCATCCTTTGCCTGACTCTCGGGGGAAGCCGGTGAGACCCCTGCCCTCTCTGAGTAGATCTTCTCCCCTTTGACAGAGAGACTTGTGGAGGGAATGGGCCTCTGAGTGGGAGGAGGGGGCGAGCTAATCACAGAGCCCCACCCAGCTGAGGTTTCCCCACTACTGTCTGCTCTCTGTGTCCCTGACTGGGCCTGGCCTGGTCGGTCCCCACTGTGGCCCCCGACCCTGGACAGAGCCTGGGTCTGACTCCAGGGTGGCGTCTCCTCTGGGCATGTCCTTCGGGAGCCCCAGCCTAGCCCAGAATAGGCCTGTAGTTTGAGTGCGTTTACATGTAGGGTTGATTTAGCAAATGGGTTTCCAATTGATTTCCAGGGGGAGAGGGGGATGGATGTACAGCTCCTAAAACAGGCTTGCAGCCTCGCCACAGATCTGCACGGGAGAGTGGGCAGGAAGTTACTGACGTGACCTCTGACCCCGGGGAGGGAAAGATAATGAGTTTATGACAAATCGGTCTTCACAGGGTGTATCACTGGCCCCTTAGAGCAACTCTGCAGAAGAGGAACAGGAAGCATAAACCCCAAGAAATGAGCTTCACCTGCTGCCTCCCCTTCGGGGCTCTCGGAGAACTGTCTCTGCCTTAAGCCCTCTGGCTTTGCAAAGGATTGAAGTCTGCAGAGTTTCCGGCAGACAAAGTTCGGAACTCGGGCGATCTCTGGAGCCCCGGGGGTGGCTGCCCAGCCTGCCCTCCCTACAGGCCCCAGCTGGTCCCCTGTCCCTGCAGCTCTCTCCCCTCAGCTGGGGCCTGTCGGTTGCCCTGCAGCCTGGGAACAAGGAAGGGAGGAGGAAACCGCCTTCACTGCGGGTTTGGGAACAGGGAGCCCTGGGTCTGAATTCTGGGGAATTCTTCCCTTACTGGCTGTGGGAACTTGGGCCAGTTCCATGCACACCCCGGACCTCAGTTCCCTCACCTGTGAAATGGGAGATGAGGAGACTTCCCTCCGAGGACAGCTGTGGGACGAGATGAGGCGTAAAGGGCACAGCCCTTGACACATGGTAGATGGGATGCGGGTCCAGACGCTATGGATCTGAGTTAAAGAGCTGGCTCTGAAAGCCGTCGTCTCTGTGGTCCTGGACATGTGCCTTAGCCTCTCTGAGCCTCAGTTTGCTCATCTGTAAAATGGGGAGGATGATAAAGATCTCAGACATGAGGGACAGATTTTACAGGCCAGGCACTGTCCTACATGCTTTACATGTATAGACCTTATAACAATCCTACAAAGAGATAGCATTGTTAGCCCCAGTTTACAGGTGAAGAAACTGAAGGTCAAATGGGGGAAAGAACTTGCATAGGGGAGCTAGGAGGTGGTGCAGGCAGGATTTAAACCCAGAGATTCTGGCCCCAGACTCACACTCTTAGCTCCAATTTGGGATTCTTTTTTAATTAATTAATCTTTTTTTAAAGTGTGCCCTGCATTGGCAGGCAGATTCTCAACCACTGTGCCACCAGGGAAGCCCCCTATTTACCTTTTTTAAATTTTGGCTGTGTTGGGTCTTCGCTGCTGCCCGTGGGCTTTCTCTAGTTGCGGCGAGCAGGGGCTACTCTTTGTTACGGAGTACGGGCTCTAGGCACATGGGCTTCAGTAGTTGTGACACGTGGGCTCAGAAGTTGTGGCTCGCGGGCTATAGAGCACAGACTCAGTAGTTGTGGTGCACGGGCTTAGTTGCTCCGCAGGCATGTGAGATCTTCCCGGACCAAGGCTTGAACCCATGTCCCCTGCATTGGCAGGCAGATTTTAAACCACTGCACCACAAGGGAAGTCCCTCCAATTTGGGATTCTGAGGGTCCACTAAGTTGAAGGGAGTGGATGGGCCCTGACAACTGAAAAGTGCTGTTGGACTGCCAGACGTGGTTACCTTCTACAGGAGAGAGAACTTGAACCTACCATCTGCCTTTGTGTTCTGTAATCTGTTAATCTCACATTCTGCTGTGACCACCTGATGTTTAGGGGGAAGATGGGCTGAGGTTAGAGTTGGGGTGACTGGGGTCTGGAGTAATCAGGGGAGGCTTCCTGGAAGAGGTGGACTGTACACTGAGGGTGGAGAGGTGGGCAGGACAGAGCAGCCTGTGGTCCAGAGAAGGTACTGGGGAGATGCAGCTCAGAGAGGATGGGGCCAGGTCGAGGTCCAGCCCCAGGCCTCACTTTGGGATTCAGGTTGGGCTTCGGGAATCACTCATGTGCCTAGAAAATGCTCAGACCTGGCCATAGGCTCTGATGCTCCCTCAGTGGTTCATTATCACATTAGCTGGTTTCTGCCCCCTCTGTTAAGAAGTTGCACGTTTCCTCATAATTCAATGCCATTGTTTTATCAATTCAGTGTTTCTGACCCTATAATCAGGGAAAGATTTGTGGCTTTTCTCCTCCATATTTTCTCAGTTCTATTGACTTGTCCTTCTTCATTATTCAGCTGGTAATTCTTTTCATGAGAGTCCATTGATTTCCATATTGAAATATTTCTTGATGCCCTTTCTAATGAGAATCCTGTTTCACGCGTCTTCAAATTAGGGTTAGGGTGTTTTCATTTTGGACCTATTTTGTTGTAAAAACAACATCAGTAACTCTCTGGGGACGTCTGTGCATCCCCTTGTAGGGTCCTCACTGAAGACACGTGAGCTGACATGTGAGCTGACACGTGATAAGCCTGGGTTCCAGGCAGCGGCAGCTGATCCACAAGCCCCAGCTCCTCCCCCTCGCTGGGTGTAGGGAGCATGCACACTGACTAGGGCGAGTCAGTAGTGCCCTAAAGAGTGTCTCCTTTCTTCCCTCATGTGTCACCATTGTAAGGAAGCATTCATTGAGCACTAATGTGTGCCAGGCCCTGTGCTAAGCCCTGGGCCCAGAGAATGTTCTGAATGTGAATTGGTCATGACCCTCCTCTCCTGGCCCCTTCAGTGGCTTCTCTTTGACCCCAGGATCAAGTGCAGACTCCTCCCTGAGGCCAGCAGACCTATGTGGTCCGGCCCTGTGCACCCCACCATCTCCCTCCCCTCTCCCTGCTCTGCTGTTTCTCCCCAAGGCCTTTCCTACCCCAGGACCTTTGCACATGCAGTTCCTTCCCCCTGGAATGCCTTTTCCTGTCCTCCCTTCACTTGGCTGGTCCCTCTCACCCTTGGGTCTCAGCTTAACTATGATGGGCCCACCCCAGCTGCAGACTGGGTTCCTCTCACCCGTGTCCTCTCCCCACCCCTGATTGTTCCCCTGGCCCCACTCAGCACTCTGTAATTCTTTTCTTGGGTGTTCACTGGTACTGACTGTCACCTGCACTAGTCTGTGAGCCCTAGGAGGGCAGGGGCTGCATTGGTCCTGCTCCCTGGATATTCACAGCGCCCAGCACATGCCTGGCACAGACTCAGTGTCCAGGGGCTTCATTGTTGAAGGGATGGGTTAACAGAGAGGAGCAAGGAGCCCAGATGCTCTTTGGTGATCTGCGCATCATTATGGAATGTGTGTGTCTAGCCCAGGTCTGGCTAAGTCAGAGCCTGGGGAGCCGGCCTCCCAGATACTGGCAGGACCCTCCAGACCTGTGACTAGGGTGGCGTGGAGTGACCTGTCCCACAGAGACCAGCATCCATGGGGGCCTGGAGGCTGGGGGCAGACTTCTCAGGTGACCTGGTTCCAGCGGTGGCATCACTCTGGGGGGCCCGGGCTATGCTGCGGTAACCAGTGGCCGCAGCATCCCCAACTCGAGAGGAGGCCCCCTCTCTGTGGTCACTGTCAGCAAGCATTCACTGAGCACCACTGTATGCCAGGCCCTGTGCTAAGCCCTGGGCCCAGTTAATATTCTGAATGTGAATTGGTCATGACCCTCCCCTCCTGGCCCCTTCAGTGGCTTCTCCTTGACCCCAGGATCAAGTACAGACTCCTCCCTGTGGCCAGCAGGCCTATGTGGTCCGGCCCTGTCCACCCCTGCCCCATCTCCCTCCCCTCTCCCTGCTCTGCTGTTTCTCCCCAAGGCCTTTCCTACCCCAGGACCTTTGCACATGCAGTTCCTTCCCCCTGGAATGCCTTTTCCTGTCCTCCCTTCACTTGGCTGGTCCCTCTCACCCTTGGGTCTCAGCTTAACTATGATGGGCCCACCCCAGCTGCAGACTTGGTTCCTCTCACCCGTGTCCTCTCCCCACACCTGATTGTTCCCCTGGCCCCACTCAGCACTCTGTAATTCTTTTCTTGGGTGCCAGCTCCTCCCGGTCCTCAAGTGGACCCCTCACTGGGTGTAGGGAGCATGCACACTGACCAGGGCGAGTCAGTAGTGCCCTAAAGAGCATCTCCTTACTTCCCTCATGTGATGTCACTGTCAGCAAGCATTCACTGAGCACCACTGTATGCCAGGCCCTGTGCTAAGCCCTGGGCCCAGTTAATATTCTGAATGTGAATTGGTCATGACCCTCCCCTCCTGGCCCCTTCAGTGGCTTCTCCTTGACCCCAGGATCAAGTACAGACTCCTCCCTGTGGCCAGCAGGCCTATGTGGTCCGGCCCTGTCCACCCCTGCCCCATCTCCCTCCCCTCTCCCTGCTCTGCTGTTTCTCCCCAAGGCCTTTCCTACCACAGGACCTTTGCACATGCAGTTCCTGCCACCTGGAATGCCTTTTCCTGTCCTCCCTTCACTTGGCTGGTCCCTCTCACCCTTGGGTCTCAGCTTAACTATGATGGGCCCACCCCAGCTGCAGACTTGGATCTTCTCACCGGTGTCCTCTCCCCACCCCTGATTGTTCCCCTGGCCCCACTCAGCACTCTGTAATTCTTTTCTTGGGTGTTCACTGGTACTGACTGTCACCTGCACTAGTCTGTGAGCCCTAGGAGGGCAGGGGCTGCATCGGTCCTGCTCCCTGGATATTCACAGCGCCCAGCACATGCCTGGCACAGACTCAGTGTCCAGGGGCTTCATTGTTGAAGGGATGGGTTAACAGAGAGGAGCAAGGAGCCCAGATGCTCTTTGGTGATCTGCGCATCATTATGGAATGTGTGTGTCTAGCCCAGGTCTGGCTAAGTCAGAGCCTGGGGAGCCGGCCTCCCAGATACTGGCAGGACCCTCCAGACCTGTGACTAGGGTGGCGTGGAGTGACCTGTCCCACAGAGACCAGCATCCATGGGGGCCTGGAGGCTGGGGGCAGACTTCTCAGGTGACCTGGTTCCAGCGGTGGCATCACTCTGGGGGGCCCGGGCTATGCTGCGGTAACCAGTGGCCGCAGCATCCCCAACTCGAGAGGAGGCCCCCTCTCTGTGCTGACATGCCCAGGGCAGGTGGCCGGCTCTGCTCCCTGCAGTTGCTCTGGGCTGAGGTGGCTTCACCTCCATGTGGGCGTTCTGAGATCACTGTGCAAACTGGGCCCTGGCACTTAAAACTCCCTCCTGGAAGTGACAGACGCCGTAGCCTCTCACATCTCATTGGCCAGAGCAAGTCACAATTAGAGCAAGTCTAATTGTCCACCTAATGGTGTCTGGCTTTGCATTGTCAGTGCAGAGTAGGGTGTAACTACTCTAGTTACTTGACCTCTCTGGACGGCAGTTAAGGGCTTTGGAGCCTAAACTTAGGTGTCAACCCCTGTTCAGCCATTTACTAGTTGTAAGAATGGCTGCTGGTGTTTGCCCTACTTCAGTTCAGGTCCTGAGCTGATCCTAGGGACACAAGGGTGGGCAGGACCAGGTCCCTTTCCTCATGAAGCTCACTCTGGTGGGGTGGGGACAACAGAGGAGGAAGGAGCCTCTGACCAAGTTGGACCAGTCAGGAAAATCTGCCCAGAACCCAGGGCCACAGTGTACTGTTGTGCAGGCTGTGCACTGTACAACTCACACATGTACCGCAAATGTGGTGAATGGCACCCCCTAGCGTTGTGCAGGCAGGTAGCAGCCCTGCCAGAGGCCATGTCTGAGCTGAGTTTTGAAGGATGAAGAACCAGTGCAGAATCTTAGCAACAACACACATTCACTGAGTGCTTCCTCCATGCCAGGCACTCCCTGCACCATCTCATTCCATTCTGAGGCAGACTGTTATTCCCATGTTATTCCCAAATGTGGACACTGGAGTCAGAGGGGTTGAGCAATTTGCCAAGGCTACACAGTAAGGAGCTGCAGAAATTTGAACCTGGGCTAGGCCGGGGAGGGACTCCTGCAGAGAAGGTGAAATCTGGCCTGTGGCCTGGACTATGGACTGTGTTGCATGTGTGTGTGTGTGTGTGTGTGTGTGTGTGTGTGTGTGTGTGCGCGTGCGTGTGTGTGTGTGTGTGAGAGAGAGAGAGCAGTATCTCAGTAATACTGCACAGCAGGATACAGCTCAGACACACTTTTTAGGCCCTGGTCCTAGAAGTTTCCTGAGGGGCTCCTGGGCTGGCAGAGCCGCGGGCCCAGCTAGGGCTGGAGACTTTGGTGTTGGCCAGGGAGAGCCTGGTCTGGCAGCCTGTGAGTGGACACACACACACACACACACACACACACACACACATACCACATACCACATACACGCACACATGCACACACTGAGTGGGGGGTCTTTTCCCAGCTTTTCAGCCTGGTGCAACATCCCATGGTTTTCCAAATTATAGGATGGAATCAGCGGCCAGGAAGCTGGAGGCTCCAGGAAGCCCCTTCTCTCCAAGGCCCTCTCTCTTTGAGGGAGAGAAGGTGCTGGAAGGGAGGAGGTGTCTGATTCATGAGGCACCTTGGCCCAGGTTCATTAGCAGACCTGTGGAGGAGGGCACAGTTCCCAGGAGGGGTCACTGGGGTTTCCCTTTGTCCTGGGCTGGGTCCGGTGTGATCTCTTCTTGCTCTTTTCTCCATCCTTCCGTCCCTCTGACGGCCTCTGAAGGCTTCAGGCTTCTCACACGGCAAGTGGAGCCTCCTGACTCCTGCCTGGGACGTTCCTTGGTGCCAGTGGGCAGGGCATTTGGGTTAGTGCTGGACTGCACGGCCACAGGGACCTGCTGAGAGTCCTCGGTGCCAAGCCGCAGTTTTTGTCTCAAGTCTGGCTTTTTTTTTTCTCTTAGTGGTTCTCCAATTTCAGGATCATTTTCTGTCTGTGTTTTTATTCTCTTGTCTTTCTTGCGCTTTCTCTCTGGGTTATCTGAGGCTTGCAGGCTGCTAAGTACGACATGTACACTTCAATGAAATGCAACAGAATATAACTGAACATGTTTCTTTCATGTCTGAGTGCTGGATTAATCTCCCTGACACACCTCTGTTTCCTCTTCACTCTCTTTGCTTCTTCTCTGAGATATTTCCTCCCCTCTGCAGAATCTCTGGGATTTGAATGGCTCTGTGGCCCCTGCTCAATGCAGACACACACAAGATCTTGATTTTACAGCGTGCGTTCCCGTGATCCATAGGTCACCCCAGGGCTGAGGAGAGGGAACTCCCAGAGTCTGTGTGGGCTTGGGAGGGGTTTCCACTGTTGCTGGGGACAGTTGAGGAGCTGTGGGTGGGACTGGGAGGGTTTCCTGTGGATGCAGAGACTCTCTTTGACACACTCTTGCAGACACACTCTTGGTGGGTCCTTCTTTGTTGCTCTAGAACCGAGGCTGGATGTCTGTGATCATGACTTTCAGCCAAAGCAGCCATCGTGGGTCCTCAGTGAGTGAAGGGATTGGCAGGGAAGCCCCGGACACGACCATGAGCTGTGGGCTCAGCTTAGGAAGATAGCGAGAGGCATCGGATGGAGCTGAGCAGGGAGGTTCTACTGCCTCAGCTTACTCGCTGTGTGAACTTGGTGAGTGACCCAACCCCCCGAGCCTCAGTTTCCCCATCTGTACTATGGGCATATATCAGTACACTTTACAAAGGAGTTGTAGGAAGGATTAAATGAAACGATGCTTGTAAAATGTCAGCACAGTGCCTGGGACACAGCAGGTCCTGAATAAATGGAGGCTAGTAATGTTCATCCATCCATTCTTTCATTCATTCATTCACTCATTCATTCATTTGTCCAGCCCAGTTTGAGAGCCACTGCGTGCCGGGCCGTGTGCCAGGGTGAGGGAGAGAAGAATAAAACCTCCTGCCACCTCCAATAGCTCACGATCTAGTGGTGAGACTGAGACAAGCTCTGTAGGAGGGACATCTGCTGGGTTTTCTGGGAATGGAGAAGGGACAAGCACCAAAGGGAATCAGAGAAGGCCTGGAAGAGGTGACACTTGAACTGAAGAATGTGGTAGATTAGGAACCAGGGTGTGGTCTGGGGGCCTGAGGCCCAGGGCCTGTGGGGACAAATGGAGGGAGGTGAGGCGGGGAAGGCGGGTTGAGCAGGCAGCGCTGGGAGCCATGGATGGTTCAGGAGCAGGGGAGGGATGTGGTCAGAGTGGCGGGTCCTCCCGCAGATGGGATACTTGAGTGGAGACCATGTTCCTCTGGGGATACCATGTCCCTCCTGGCCCTCCTGCCTCTCGGGCCTCTATCTGGGGCTTCCCAGAGTGATTCTCATCCTCTGTCCCCCAACTCGGCCTCAGGGGCTCCCGGCTGGAGATGACATCTCCTGAGTCCCCGGCTGTGGCTTGGGGGTCCCTGGTCCTCCCTCCTATAGTCCTGTGTCTCTGTTCTGTTTTCCAGGCACATTCTCTGAACAGAGTGAACTCCACCGATTCTTCTCCCTCCATGCCTTCCTCCCACCAGTATTTACTGAGCATCTATGATGTGCCAGGCTCTGTTCTAGGGGCTACAGCAGTGAACGAAACAATGACACTCCCCAGCCCTGAGCTCACAGCCCAGTGGGGGCACAGACGGTTCCCAAATAACCTGGAACCTGCCCTGTGACCAGTGTGCCCAGAACGAGGTTCCCAGGGCTCGGGAGCCTGTGCCAGGGTTTGACCTTGACTGGAATGTCAAGGAGGGCTTCCCTGAGGAGGGGACACTTGCACTGAGATCTGAGGGGCGAGGACAGGAAACTCTGGGGAGATGGGGAGGAGGTGTGCTCCAGGCTGTGGGAACAGTGTGTGCAAAGGCCCTGTGGTGGTGTGTGTGGGGGGGTGAATTCAGGCCCTGAGTGGTGGTTCTTCAGGCTGGGCAGAGGTGTGATGGGAAAGGAGGAAGGAGGTAAGGCTGGAGGTGGGGAGTTGGACTGGGCCCTGCTGGACCAGGTTGGCCACGGGGAGCAGCTCTGTCCTCCTCCTGAGAGCACGGGGGGACTGCCAGATCTCAGGAGGTCTGAGTGGATTACTGTGGTGAATCGCTCATTGCAGTCTCTGGTCAGGAGAGGATGGTGGGCAGGAGGTGGGAAAGAGGCTGAGAAAAGGTCCAGATGGGAGATGACGGGAGATGATGGGGTGGGAAGAGGCCATGGAGTTGGAGAGAGAGAATGATGGCAGCGGTCTAGGGAGATGAAACTGGAGGTGGGTTTGATGTGGGCTGCAGGGAGGGAGTGGGAAGGGTCAAGATGCCCAAGGGTTCCTGGTGGAGGCTCCAGCGCAGTCAGGACCTGGGAGCCAGGTTTGGGGGAAGGTCGTGGTCACAGGGGTCACCCGTCTTTGGTCTTTCCCTTCCTCACCTTCTAGGTGTAAGAAGTTTCCTCTTCCCTTTTTTTTTTTTTTTTTTTTTTGCAGTACGCGGGCCTCTCACTGTTGTGGCCTCTCCCGTTGCGGAGCACAGGCTCCGGACGCGCAGGCTCAGCGGCCATGGCTCACGGGCCCAGCCGCTCCACGGCATGTGGGATCTTCTCAGACCGGGGCACGAACCCGTGTCCCCTGCATCGGCAGGTGGACTCTCAACCACTGCGCCACCAGGGAAGCCCTCCTCTTCCCTTTTTGTCCAGTGTCTTTTCCACCCCTCCCTATACAATTATGTGTTGCCCACTGATCTCACCTTTTAATGGCCCAGAGAGGGAGCTTGATTTCCCAAGAGCACACAGCAAGATGGATGGGGATCCCAGAGCAGGGCTCTTCCCACTGCACTGTGTTGCCTGAACATGACTGCTGAGTGGCCAAGACCACTGCACCACCCCTGGAATCTGTACTGTAAACACATTTGGCCACATCAGGGGCCAAATGCGTTTACAGTATAGATTCTTTTATTTCCTCTCTTTCATAGAGAAAGGAAGAAAAATGCTCCTGCAACGCTGGAGGCACCTCTCAGGATGCGGCCCTGGGCCGGCTGCGCCCTGCAGGGCTGGTGCCTGGAGGCTGCAGCAGCTCAGGGCTCCTTGCCACATCCCCTCTGGTGCCCTAGGGTTCTTGCTGCCCAGTCCAGGGGGTGGTGAGCTCCCCATCCCTGGAGGGGTCCCCAGAGCCTGGGCAACACTTGGCAGGGAACTGAGGCATCAGGCGCTGGATCAGGGCATGACTGAGACTTCATCTCTGCGCGTCTCCCCCACCCCGCCCTTCGTGCGATCCCAACACCAAGGTGGAGACGAAGAAGGCGGGAGGAGGAGCTGACGGTTCCCACGGCGGAGGGTAGTGTTGGGTTTGGACCTTCAGGGTCCAGATCGATCCACCTCCTCCTCCTCCAGCTCCTCCCCCGTCCCCTCCCAAGGGTCAGGCTGTGTTCTCCTCATTTCACCGATGAGGAAACCGAGACTCAGAGAGGTCAAATGAGGCAGGAGTGGATTTGGGATTTGCCTGGTTCTTTCCCCAAAGCCCGACCCCCCTCCAAGAGAATAAAGGCCGCTCTGAAGTGAGCGCTCACCTGTGCCAGGCTCCTCCCTCGCCTTGTCTCAGTTAACCCTGACAAGGGCCTACGGGGTAGATACTGTTACCTTCACTTTCCAGGTGAGGAACCTGATGCTCAGGGAGGTTAGGTTACTTGCCTGAGGACACACAGCTGGTGAGGCTTAGAGCTGAGATGCAATCCCAGGTCTGTCACCCTCAGAGTCTGTGCCTGTAACCACTGCACTGCACTGCCCCTCCCCGCAAGAAGTGCTTCTTGAGGTCCAACCCATTTCCTCCACCCTGACCAGCTATGGTAGAGTAAGAAACAGATTATAAACCTCCAGAGGACAAGGGAGTTTTATTCATCTTGGTACGTCCATGGTAACTGATGAGTGAATGAATGAAGGTACAGTCACTCTGTATGTTGGTAAGGACGTGGGCAGGCTGATAGGAGGACGTAGCTGCCAGGTAATTGGTGAGGGGAGAGCACTCAGATCTCTCTGAGGGGAAGGAGACGTTCAAGGGCATAATCTTAGAGGAGGCATTAAAATTGATCTTGGTGCAGCTAATACAAATCTGTGTGTCAGGCCTGTAAATCGCTCATTTAATGGGCCTGGAGATGCCGTGAGGAGGAGGTGGGGGCAGGGCTCAGGCCCCACTTGGGACCACCAGCGGCCAGGGTGATGCCGAATGTGCATATATCATGGGTGGGGAAGGGTGTTGATCTGAGCAGCCAGGATGGGGTCAGGGGGTCAACGTCCAGCTCCAAATCCACCCTCTGGCAGAGAGACGGTGAGGGCGGGGGCATGGGCTGAAGGTCCTGGGGAAGCTCCGATGTGGAAAGACAGGTCGAGGCCCAGAGCCTGTCACTATTCAGGGCTCTCCTTTGCCAGCTTTCCCTGGACAACTCTGAGGTCGGGAGGTCAGGGCAGGGAGGCCCCTCCCTGTCTGCTGACTGCCCCTGCCCACAGGACCTTTTCCAGACACCACAAAGTCAGACGTCAGTGGAAAGAAAATGATTTCCCAGTTTTGCCAAAAATCCAACTCTGAGTGAAACACAATGATGTCAAACGGTTAACAAAGTTCTCATGGTGGGCTGTGTTTTGCTTCCTTCTTTGATCTTGTCTGCTCACAAAACGAATTCTGCCAGCCCCCTTGAAGCCAACTGTCAAATTAAAGCATTTTAGGGGAGACAGATCTCTTACTCTGATGGCAAAATTCATTCGATTTGATTCTTTAATCCCGTTTCCCTGCAAAGCCTGGAGCTGATATTTTAGAGCCTGTTCACCCTAAATGGTTTTCCTCACTTCTCCTGCCACCTCCTCTCCCGGTGGCCTGTCCTCCGCCTCTTACAAAATAACGCAGCAAACAATTGCACCTGGTGTAATGATAGCCATTTGGTTTCTCGCAACAGTTTTTTAGGGGGAAAATGGCAGAGCACAAAGCCTGTCTCTCCGGCTTGAGGAAGCAGGCGCTGGCTGTGAAAGGCTCCCGCAGCCTGGGGGAGTGACTGCACACGGGGTAGGGATTTTAGACCTGACGTCTGTGCCAGCAGGATGGAGAGGCAGGGAGACACCTGGGAAGACAGCGGTGCCTCATTCCCGCTGGAGCAAAGGGGCTGCTGCTTTTCCTCTAATCCCTGCTCTGCGCCCTGCCCCTCTCCCATCCCACATCTCTGTCCACCTTCCAGATCTTCATCCTGTATTTGGGCTCAGCACTTTACAGTTTGCAAAGCATTTGCGCATCCATTGTGCTCACCCATTCACTCACTCCTTTATTCATCCATCCATTCGGTCATCATTTACCCCGTTACACTACTTGTGGAGTTGGGTTGACTGTGTGTCATGCCCTGTTTGCCCTAAGGGCAGGGAAGGTACAGAGATCAACAAGACACAACTTCCGCCCTCTCATAGGTCAAGAATTGGTGAGGGAGACGAAGTTGTAAACAAATAGCTGGGTGCTTGACACATAGTGGGGTGCTGCCATCAGTTCAGATTTTCTGAGCAGCAACTAATAAAAAATTCAACAGCAGTAGCTCATGCCATTGAGACGTGGAATGATCTCTCATAAACAGATTTCTGGAGGGGCTCCCCGGCTGGTCAGAAGCTCAGAGGTATCAGCAAACCCAGACACTTTCTCTCTCTCTTCTTTACCATCCTTGGCCGTCTTGGTCCAGGGTCTGATATGGGAGTCAGAGGTGTAGACAAATAGCCCTGACTCTGTGTGTTGAGGGTTATGAGAGACATGGACTGGGCACATGGTAAGTGGTTCCATCATTTGGGATGTGTTGGGTATCAAGTAACAGAAAATCCAACAACAGTGGCTCAAGTTATTGAGACATGTAATGATCGAGCATAAAAAGATGTCTGGAGGGAGGTAGTTCTGGGGTTGGTCAGACACTCAGTGATGCCAGAAAACCAAGGTCTTTCCCTCTTTCCTGGTTATCATCCTTGACCATACTGGCCTTTCTCCTTGCTTGTTACCTCATGGTTGCATGATGGCTACTGCAGCTCCAAACATCATGTCTCACACTAAAACCTTCAAGTTGAGAAGAAGGGAGGGAGTGGAGTGAGGTAGAAAAAATAATTCCCAGAAGTCCCTCTACCAGATTTTCCCTTATATCTCAATGGCCAGCTCTGGGTCACACTCTCACCCCTAAAACAATGTCTGGAGAAGGGAGGTGGGGTGCCAGGCTTGGCTTCACCCCCGGGCTGGGGGGGCCCACCAGGCCTGAGCCTGTTGCTGCAGAACAAACCCAGGGCTCTGTGAGTGAAGGAAGGAGGGGTGGGCCCCTGGGCGGGCAGCCACGAGTGTCTGCCACCTGCTCATCAGTGCTTATGACTGAGTGTCCTGTGCCGTGTGGGGTCTGGGGTGGTGGCCCAGCCTGGGCTCTGGGGGCAGAAAGCTCTGCTCTGAGCCTCTGCCCCATGCGGCCTGTGTGATTCTGGAGGTACTTGACCCGCCTGGGGCATAACCTCCCCCCTGTAGAGAGGGGGCCTGAACGACGCCTGCCGCTTAGGGTGCTTGTGAAGGGGACTTGGGGGTCATGCGAACAGGCGCCTGGACCAAGGGGGTGCCAGCAGCCAGGAGCCATAGAAGCGATTAGCCCCATTTGTGAAATGGGCCCGGGTGGCTCCTCTGTCTCAGTCCTGGGGTGACAATAGCAGGAGCATCATTTCACCCAAGTGAGTACTTCCTGCGTCTGCTGGGCGCCCTTCACTTGCACACATTCCCTTAATCCTCACAGCCACCCTGCAAGGAGGGAGCTGCTTTCATCCCCATTTTACAGCCAAGGAAACTGAGGCTCAGGGGTGAACCCAGGTGAGTGAGGGCAGCTGGGCTCCAGCTCTGACCCCCTGCAGGGCTCTGGGTGGAGCCTCAGGCAGGTGCTCAGGTAACCCCTCCCCCTGCCGACTGTCATCTGGTCCAGGCTGGTGGCTGGGGCTGACTCTCTCCTGACCCTGCTCTCTGACCTTCTGGAGCTCCACGACCCCAAGACCTGCCTGTGGTGTGGGGAGATTTGTCCACCTTCCCTGCTGCCCCTCCTCCCCAGGATGACGAATGGACACGTTCCATGTCCTGCGTGATGGAGACACATGAGCATCAGGCTGGGGTCCCTGTGTCTTGGTCGTGAATTGGCAACTTGCATCCTCGGGGGAAAAATGTACACTTATGAGAACATAAGCATATGCTAACGATGGATAGTTACACCCATATATATAGATTTATCAAAATATGCAAAACCATTCTGACAATTATACACCTATGGCACATCACATTTAATAATTGCACTTGAAGATACTGGCCAGCACTGCGATGCAAACTTGGACACCAAGTGTGAAATGAAACTGCAGGCCAGCCCTATGGGATGCCTTGGTTGTCTCCCCTGCCAGCCCGCCACTCAGACCTGCGCCCATCCCCACCATTTCCAGCCTTCCTGGTCCTCTCAGCTCCCAGAGAGACAGACCTTGTGGGGGATGGGTGTGGAAGAGACCCTGAAGACCACCGAGAGTGAACGTCCCCTTTTCTAGACGGGGAAACTGAGGCTTCACCCATCACTCTCTCACCCAACAGTTTGCTGAGTGCCCACGACATGCCGGGCTCTGTTCTGGGCACCGGATTGAGCTGGTGTCCCTGTGGGGGGAGACACGACAGTGCCGGGTGGTAGTGGGCCACGTGCAGAGAACTGAAGTGGTTGGTGGGGGTCCCAGAAGAACTCGCTGAGCGGGTGACCTTGAGCGGAGAACTGAAGGAAGTGAGGGTGGAGCTGTTCTGGCCCCTGAGGGATAAAATGTGCATGGGCTTGGCTGGCGGGGGACCGAGCTCACCCAGGGAGGACGGCCCTCCACCCACTTGTGGGTACTGCAAATGTTTATGTCTCTGGGTCACCGGTGGGGGCCCCATGCTGAGGGCGAAGGGAGCAGAGAGGAGCAAGGATGGGTCCCTGTCCTCAGGGATGGAGGGGGATTTAGATAAATGACGACAGTCCGTAGTGTTCAGGGCACCGAGCCGGGGGGATGTCTCAGGAGATGAGAGAAGCAGAGGGTGGACCCGGACAGGCCTGAGCTCAGTCCTCACACCAACACTTCCTTCTTCAGCTCCCAGAGCCTCTGTTTCCCTGTCTGTACA
>NC_041216.1:12373946-12397866 GCF_002837175.3 Physeter macrocephalus | reverse complement strand
GCCTCTCTTGTTGCGGAGCGCAGGCTCCAGACGCGCAGGCTCAGTAGTTGTGGCTCACGGGCCTAGTTGCTCCGTGGCATGTGGGATCCTCCCAGACCAGGGCTCGAACCCGTGTCCCCTGCATTAGCAGGCAGATTCTCAACCACTGCGCCACCAGGGAAGCTTCCATCAGGCTTGTTTTAAAGCCGGTGACTCTAATGGCCCTGGAACGAGACCCCTGGTCTGGGTGGTCTTCCAGGTGCCCTTCCAGCCCTGAGTAAGTAGATGATAGCTATTTAGATGGCTAGGGGGATAGAAAGGCCTGAATTTGGATCTCTTCTGAAGCTCTTTCCTTTAAGCCCCTGCCCCTCTCCGGCTGCCCTGGGTCACCAGGGACTTTCCCCCTCCTTGTTCTCAGGACAGCATCTGAATATAGACCCTTGGGGGCCTCTCCTGAAGGGTTTTATATTATGATTCCGAACACCAATAGTGGAGAGTCAGTCTCTGTTAATGGTCCCTGTGGTAGAGGAAGGCAGTGTGGCCTACTTGTTAGACCACAAGCTCTGGCCAACCCTGGTTTCTAGCCACTTGCTTGCTGTGGGACCTCAGGAAAATTATTTAACCTCTCGGAGTTCAGCCCCCTCATGTGTGAGTTGAAGATAATAAAAGCATCTGCCTTATGGGTGGGGCCAGACTTAGATGTGGTAACACATGTGACACACTCAGTGACAGATTCTGTTAGTATTACTCCTGTGTTGTGTCATGGCTGGTGATCTCTTTGGCCCCAAGCCCCCCCAGGTGGGCAGCTCCCCCTGCACCTGGAGGGTGCTGGCTCCACCTGGGCCTCTCACCATTGACGCAGTGAGAAGAGACTTGCCTTAGATCCTACAGACCCGGGTTCAGATTCAGTCTCCAGTGCTCACTCGCTGTGTGACTTGGAAAAGTGGCTTAACCTCTCTGAGCCTCATTGCTTTTCCCATCTGTAAAATGGGCACAGTAATACTGACCACATATGGTTATTGTGAGGATTTGATGAGGCTACCTCAGCGGGAGGCAGATTCCTGGGCTGACATGGCACTTCCAGGCAGCACTTGGAGGTGGGACTCTGGGCAAACCCAGGGCCTATCTGTGCCTCGGATTCTCATCTGTAACACAGTGAATGTGACAGTCTCTGGTGAGAAGGATGTTGTGGGGACTCCACCCCCTATGTGTGTTAAATGCCTGGTACACGATGAGCCCCGAATGCATGTTCACTGGCATGGTTATCATTATTATGATGATGATCATTAATCAGCTTGCAGGTAGATGCTGCCATCTTGACATTGGGCATCAAGCCCAGCCCTGGTACAGGGTCTGGGCACAGTAGAGGTCGACACTCAGTACAGCAGGAAGAGCAGGGACTGGCGAGCAGACTGCTGGGGTTCAAGGCCCAGCTCCAGCACTTCTGAGCTGTGTGACCTTGGATGAGTTCCTAAACCTCTCTGTGCTTCAGTATCTTCATCTTTAAAATGGGGGCATAGCAACAGTGCCTCCCTGATAGGATTGTTGAAACGATTAAGTGAACGAATGCACATGAAAGGCTGAGCACCAGGCCTGGCATAGAGTCAGCTCTTATTATTCCAGGCCCCGAGGGAGTGTTGGCATTGAGGGGCCTCTAAAGATCTCCCTTTCTGTGTGCAAAAGGGAACCCTCTCACACTGTTGGTGGGAATGTAAATTGATACAGCCACTATGGAAACAGTATGGAGGATCCTTAAAAAACTAAAATTAGAACTACCATATGACCCAGCAATCCCACTCCTGGGCATATACCCAGAGAAAACCGTAATTCAAAAAGATACATGCACCCCAACGTTCATTGCAGCACTATTTACAATAGCCAGGTCATGGAAGCAAACTAAATGTCCATCAACAGAGGAATGGATAAAGAAGATGTGGTACACATATACAATGGAATATGACTCAGACATAAAAAGGAACGAAACTGGGTCATCTGTAGAGACGTGGATGGACCTAGAGATTGTCATACAGAGTGAAATAAGTCAGAAAGAGAAAAACAAATATTGTATAATATCGCTTATACACGGAATCTAGAAAACTGATATGGATGAACTTATCTGCAAAGCAGAAATAGAGACACAGACGTAGAGAACAAACATATGGATACTAAGGTGGGAAGGGGAGGGTGGGATGACTGGGAGATTGGGATTGACATCTATACACTACTATGTATAAAATAGGTAACGAGTGAGAACCTACAGTATAGCACAGGGAACTCTACTCAGTGCTCTGTGGTGACCTAAATGGGAAGGAAATCCAAAAAAGAGGGGATGTATGTATATGTATAGTTGATTCACTTTGCTGTACAGCAGAAACGAACACAACATTGTAAAGCAGCTATACTCTAATAAAAATTAATTAAAAAAAAAAGATGTCCCTTTCTGCCACTGCTGCACTCAGAGATGAGAAACTGAGGCCAAGAGACACTAAATTAAACATTTGAGAACAAGACAGTAGATGACCTGCTAAGTTATGCAGGGCAGACAATTGGAGAACAAAACCATCTGTAATAAAGGGCTAATCGGGCCAGACAGCCGCTCGGTGCGCCCGGAGCCTAAGATGCAGCCTGAGATGGGGACAGCCTCTCCAGGGCCTGGCACTCTTGTTAATAACACTGACCTTTCCCCTTAAAGTAAGTGATGCCTACTTCCGGTGAAGCGTTTGGAGTGTAAAATGGTAAATATGAGGGTACATAAATTACCTGATGTCGCATCTCCCAAAGATAGTGGCCGGTAAATAATTGATATCTTTCTTTATTCTTCTGTTTGTCCGTGCACATTTTCATTTTTATGTGACTGTCAGGATAAGCTCAGATATGATGCAATAATGAACAACCCTCCAAAACGGCCGAGGTTATCCTTGCTCCTGTCATGTGCCCACTGCAGTCAGCGGGGAGGGCTTTGCTCATCACCAGGGACCCTCACTGATGGAGGCGCCACTGTTTCAGGATGTCAGCATCTCCACGTGTGTCTCTCAACTGTGACAAGGAAGACTGGAATGTTGAGCTCTGACCCTTAGGTGCTCCCTCCTGGAAGGGACACTCCCCACCTCCATTCATGTTTCCTTGGCCAGAGCAAGTCTCATGGGCATGAAAGTGTGATCAGCAGGGAGGGCTTTGCTTGTCACAGACCCCAGGGACTCAGGCTGATGGAGGCGCCACTGTCTCAGGAGGTCAGCATCTCCACACGTGCGTCTCAGTCACTGCGACAGGGGAGATGGGATGGGAGAATTGAGCTCTGACCCTTAGGTGCTCCCTCCTGGAAGGGACACTCCCCACCTCCATTCATGTTTCCTTGGCCAGAGCAAGTCTCATGGGCATGAAGACTGACATGAGGGTGGTGGGGGCGTGCCACTCCCCCACTGTGAGGGCGGGCGGCTCGGGAGAACTGGGGCTTGGAGAACCCCAGCTGTGCCCTCCACCCTGCACACACCGATTTGGGTCTTTCTCGCCTGACACTCCCCTCTGACCAGTTTTCCATCTCATATGTTCTTGGAAATAGTCCATTTGATTAGTATTTCATAATTTATTTAACGTCCTATTTATGTAGTTTAGATAGCTTCATTTTTTACTATTATGAATAACACTGCGATTCATATTTTCATTCTTTAATCTTCCTCTAAGCTTCTGTTTTGTTAGAATAGCTTTCTATAAGGAAGGAGATGTTAGATAGAGTAGTATGAAGTTTTAAGAACTGATAATGCCTAATATATAGGGAGTGAATAATTTCCATTTGCTTGACTGTCACTTAACCCCAGAACTGAGATCCTCTCCCACTGTCCAGGCTCTCACCCTGGTCCCACCACCATCACGCCTGCACCGGTGCAGTGGCCTCCTGCCTGGTCCCTGCCTCTGCCCTGGCCCTGCTCCCGCCACTCTCCAGGCAGAGCCGGGTGACCCTGTGAGACTCGGGGCGGGGCCACCCCTGCTCTGCTCCACACCCCAGGGCTCCTGCCTCACGGGGGCACCGTCCACGCTGATAGTGGCCCTGGGCCCTGAGGTCTCATCCCCATCCCCTCTAAGCACAAAGCAGCCAGAGGCAGCTTTAGAAATACAACTTTAATATACTTCAGTGACTTACTGTGGCGTTTAAGCTCAAGTCCTGAATTGCTGATGCAGCCACCAAGGCCCAGGGAAGTGTGACTCCGTCCACCTCTGATCCCCCCATTCAAGATGGTCCAGGCACCTGGTCTTTCTTCTGCCACCCAGACGTCTGGGCCTTGGCACGTGTTGTTCCCTCTGCCTGGAGCATCCTCACCAGGGAGGCCAGAGGGAATGACGGGACAGGGGGCGTGGGCCGGTGTGGGACAAACCCCGCAGGTGCTACAGGATGCGGACAGGGTCTGCCTGCTCTGTTCGCAGCTGCCTGAACCATGAGGACGGAACCAGAGCCACAGCCCCCCCGCAGACGAGGCCCGGCACCTGGACAGGTTAGCGGGTGGCGGTGGGTAGTCAGGTCACCTGCTTTCCTTACTGGGCACGGCCACTGGAGCCACCAGGATCGTCTCTCACAGAAGCTCCGCTGGCCAAGGGAGGGGCGTCTCTGCGCTGGGGTCAGGAACGTCACTGCCTGTGCGTGCACTGGCCGTGACGCGGGCTGGGCCACTCGCCTCTCGGGCAGAACGGGGCTGTGATGCTCTGTGCTACTCGCTCTTCGGCACCCAGGTCTGTGAGGGGCCTGGGACGATGCAGAGGTTGTCCGGGTTACCTGTTACCAGTAGGACCCTCATCCAGGGCAGGAGAAGGCAGAGGGCAGGGGCGGGGCGGGGCGACCCTCCCGGTGCTGGCCAGGCCTCTGCTCACTCACGTGCCTCACTTCTCACTCCTGGCATCTCAGGGACACGTGGAGGGAGCCGGCTGCTTCCCAGCGGCGGAGGAAAGAGTTCTTACCAGATTCCCAGATGTTCATCAAATTGGAATGAAAGTTGTGACAGTTATCTATGTGAAAATGCTACTCTGAAAATAAAAATAAAAGCAAGAAAGGCCATCTACCCTCTTTCCTGAGAGAAACACTGTGGGAGCTGCCCGTGTCCAGACACAGGAGGGCGGAGCAGGGACGTGGGCGGCCCAGGGTCAGATATCTGACCTCAGTCTCTCCCACCTGCATGGCCCACGCCTGCGTCTCTGCTCCCAGCCTGTATGGAAGATTCTTCCGAACACATTTGTTTTTACGCTAAACCATCCCTGAGTTTTCCGCTGGCGTCAGCCCCATGTTCCTGGGAGGGAGTGGTGAGGGCTGAGGGCCATGGGGCTGGATGGAAAAAAGGAAGGAAAAAAACTCCCATCACAGGAGATGGCGAGGCTGGCCTAGTAGTACATGAATGGAACTAACCCTTAGTTAAGAAATGATTTGCTGAAATAACAGGCTTCCCATCTTCTTCCTGTGATCACTGCATGCTCCCTGACCACCTGTCTTCTCTCCGCACTCCCTCCGCATCAGGATGCTCTATTATTTTTTCCTTCCTTTTGTTTAACTATAAGACAACACTTTTGCCACATCATTTTCATCAAAATCCTCCAGGGAGAAGCACAGCAGAGTCGACTGTGTAGCCCCTTTTGCAGGAAGCAAAGAAACCATTTTGCAAATTGCACAAAATGATTAGAAATTAGAATGGCATTTATGTCAATTACAGCTGGGGATGGAGAGAAAGGTGGTCTGTGTGGAGGTGGGGCTGGGGTGCATTACACTCTCCTCAGTAATGGGGGGACAGCGTGGGAAGTGGAGAGAGCACTGGACTGGGAGTCCCCGGGGCCTGGAGTCAGACCCCTGTGGGCTCCATCTAGAACCTCTGTATGTGTAGACGGGTGTGCAGATATGCTCAGCACACACATGGACATACACAGAGACACAGATACACACAGGCAGAGACAGATGCAGTTACACGTGGACACAGGCATGTATTCCCCCCGGATACACATACACACATCCCCCACGCACACACTCTCACCCATTCACGTGACACACAGAGGTGTTCGTTTGGCCAAGGTCAGAGGCAGGGGAAGGTGAGCCCACAGGGCAGAGGGGAGGGGGGGGCTGTGAGTGTCATTCCCATCCCCCACGCTCCACCCAACTCCCCTTCAGAGGGAGAGGATGAAGAGGGTGGTGTGGGTGGCAACCCTCACCCTCTCAGGAGTCAGGAATGGATTCTGCTCCCAGCTCTGATGAGCCCCCTACCCTGAGCCCCCTTCCTCGGGCCCCCGGCCCCACCACTGCCAGGCAGAGACACCTCCCGCTCTGGCTCCTTTTGCCCAGCCGAGGAAAGAGCTCTACTTGCCTGATGACAAGCAACACACACATGATACAGGTCAACCTGGTGACGCTTAGAGATCCGAGAGGCTGAGGATTCTCAGGGCACCGGCAGGTCAGCAGCCAAGGGAGGATGAGACACACCAGTCAGGTCCGTCTCTGCTGGCCCTTGACCTGAGGATGTGTGGTTTCACGGGAGGAGGGAGGTGATTCTGGCAATGAGAGGAGAGGAGCAGGGAAACCAGCTGTAGAGAGAAGGATGAACAGGTGCCCAGAGAGAAGCTGAGATGAGCCCCCAGGGTGGGGTGAGCAGTGGGCCGCTGTCTAGGGTCCCGGCGGGGGCTGCAGGCCCTGGTTTCAGGCTCTAGTGAGGCAGGGTCTTCCATGAGACGCTCCCCCAACCCCAAGCCTGGTACTCTATCCACACACATTTCCTCTTGCCTGAGCTAGACTGGTTTTCTGTTTTTTTGCAAAGAGCCCTAACTCGGACACCAAGAAGACCTATTTATTTTTAAAACTGCTTTAAAAAAAGCACCATTTCCAACAATGAATGTCTCCCGCTCACAGAGGCCTCGTCAGACATGAGGAACGAGGCGTTTGCAAACCTGTATGAAAATTAAATCCACAATCTGGGCACACACTTGCTTGACAAGCGATAATTAACTGCTGACAATATAATTTCAGTTTGGATGCAAATGTGTTTTTCATTAAAAAGTAATCAAAGAAGATCTGTGAATGGCCAATAAGCACAAGAAAAGATGCTCAACATTGTTAGTCATCAAGGAAATGCAAATTAAAGCCACAATGAGAGGGCATTACACACCTACTAGAGTGGCTAAAATTAAAAAGACTGAAAATAACAAGTATTGGTGAGGATGTGGAAGAACGGAGCCCTTATACATTGCTGGTGGGAATATGAAATGTTACAATGACAATGGAGAACGGTCTGGTGGTTTCTTAAAAACTTGACTGCATCTACCCCTCAATCCAGCTGTTCCACTCCATTTACCCAAAACTCTGGGCTTGACCGTGGGAACTCAGCTCTTCCGCTGGAAAGCTTTTCAGAATAGATGTTGAGTGTCCACTGCCCTTTGCTGCGATGGGACTCCGCCAAGAAACGGCCCTGGGATCACGTGTCCCTAGATCTTCTCTGACCCACAGATCTGGCGGCAGTCCTGGCTCAGACAATCCATCTCTTGCTGAGGGACCAGCATCCTCCTCTGATCATGCCCAGGCCTGAATGTGCCCAAATCCAACAGATGGGGGCTTGGTGCTGACTCCAGCTTCAAGTGAGGGGATGGGCATCTCATCTCGGCAGCCCCTACCACACTCTAGGTTCTGCAGGTGTCATACCCTATCTCCCCATTTCACAGAGGAGGAAACTGAGGCTCAGAGACTTGGAGTCACTTACTCAAGGCCGCACAGGTGATGAGTGGCAAAACGGGGAGAGCTGTGAACTCTGACCTGCCTGACTCCCAAGTCTGTGGCCCTCACCCCACCTACCTCCCTTTCCTGTGATCCACTCAACTCCTCTGTGCCTCAGTTTTCTCATGTATAAAATGGGAATGATAGCGGTACTTAGCCTCATGAGCTTGTCATGAGGATTAAATAAGTTAATACATAGTACAGTGCTTGGTACATGGAAATCTCTCAATCCACGTGAGTGGTAATGCTTATTATTAATTAATTCAGATAATTAAAAATATCATGTTGCCATCTTCATTCCTTCCCCCAGTGGAACAAGTTGGGTCTTCTCCCTTAATCATCTCTGTATCCCCCTGGCAATGTCATCCTGATTTCCCTTACCCACTTAAGAGGGAATCCAGAAGGGGACCCCGTGACCTAGAGATCAGGGCAAACATTGTTTCCTGGCCTGTGAAGGGGCAGACTCCTCTGAGCTGAGAATCCAAGATTCCTATACCACTAAAATAGCCAGACTCTCCGGTCACTCAATTACTGAAGAATCTACGCTAACCATATGAAAGGGAATTTTAAATGCCCACGTCCGATCGTGTAGAAGGAAACTTGACTTCATTTCAAAGGGGCCACCTCTGTCTATTTCTCTTCTCTCTTAGGAGCAATTTGTCACGATCAAGGACAATTTGAAAAATGTAGCAAACTTAAGAAGAGGAGCCCGGTCTCCCTCTTGGACAGTCCTTCTCCAACTCTCCCTCACTCTGGAAGGAGGCAGAAATTCTAGAATCACGGATACAGACTGGAGACACAGCATTCAATCCACACGACAGGCAGCAGGGGTGGCATCCAGGTCATTGTCAGGGAGTCAGCTCCTCCAGGCACTCATGAGGGACTCCGCAGTTGTCCGTCCCCCATCCTCCGTCCCCCATGCTGACCTCTCATCAATACCTGGGCCGGGTCAGGGTCAGTGTGGGGACCCGGAGACACGTTAACCCTCATGCACTTTGATCAGAGCAGAGCCCCGGCCCCGCATCAGAGCCCGTTGATACTCTTGCGTACAATCGCACCGGTTTCCATCCGTACTAGAGGCAGCGCACAGGGAGTGGGGGAGTCGCCGAGACGGGCAGATGCAGGTGGAGTCCAGGGAAGGAGTGACACCTGGGAGAGCGTCAGTGACGGGGCCACCGTGAGAAGCTCCGTGAGGACGTGGTGAGTGGCCGCCTGCTCATCAGACCTCGTGGTTCTGAAAGGGACTGAAGTGGCTTCTCAAACCCACACTGGGATTCATGCGTTCCTCTCGAGCGTTCGCTGAGCACCTACTGTGTGCAGGCCCTGCACTGGGAGCCGAGCTTGCGCTGAGGACCAGATGGGTCCTGCCCTCAGTCAGGTGGGGAGAAATGGAGACCCCGTTACCCCTTGACGAGGATGTTCCTGAGCTGTGGGGAAACAGTTGGGGGGTGACTAACTCTGACCCTGACCTGGGTCGACATGGTGAGTGGCCGCCTGCTCATCAAACCTCGTGGTTCTGAAAGGGACTGAAGTGGCTTCTCAAACCCACACTGCACAGCAAGATCCATGCGTTCCTCCCCCAGTGTTTGCTGAGCACCTACTGTGTGCAGGCCCTGTGCTGGGAGCTGAGTGAGCGATGAGGACGAAATGGGTCCTGCCCCTGGGGGAGAAGCGGAGACCCTGTTACCCTGCGATGAGGATGTTCCTGAGCTGTGGGGAAACAGTTGGGGGGTGACTAACTCTGACCCTGACCTGGGTCTAGAGTTAGAGCTCCCCGGTAACCCGGGGGGTTTGGGCATTTGGAGACCATCTTCGCTTCTCAGGGGAGTTGACAGAGGTGGCCCAGATGGAGAAGGGACTTGCCTCATGTCCTGGATCCAGGTTTTCCCAAACCTGAGCTCCGTCCCCAGCATCACCTGGCTTCGGGGGCTTTTGGGACAATCATGGTGATGACGCAACCCCCTTCCTCATTCCCAGGCCACACAGCAAACTTTCCCACGCTGACAGTAATTATACTAACCAGAGTTTAACTTGCAAGGAGACAATGCGTTATTTAAATAGTGATTATTAAAATCATGCTGGGGGTTTGCTACATAATAGGTAATTATCTGGAACATAATTGGGAAAACAATGTAGTTAATGCTATTTAGCTCTTCCCACTGAAACCAGAGTTAATCCTGGGGAGCGAGCGGAGTACTCAGTGGCACCAGTGATATTTGCAATTATATTCTTATTAGGTCTCAATTGAGTGGAGGTGCTTCCTCAAGGTTATTGATACTTCCCCTTCATATCCAGCCAGAACACATCAAACCATCGTTCCATTTACACCTTTGTACAATTATGCATTTGCTTATTGTTTTTTATATGCACTCATTCACCTCTAGTACTAGTTTTATTTTTCATGCATTTATTGCTTCTTTCATTCATTTATTCACACACTTATCCTGTGTTCATTTATTCCTTGCTATTCATTCCTCCTTCCGTTGATTGTACTTTCATTCACTCTTTCTTCCCTTGTTTATTTATGTACCCAGTTCCTCACTCAGTCAACCAGCGACTTCTTCATTCCTTCACACTTTACTTCATTGGGTCATTCATTCTACTACTCGAGGATGTGCTCTTTCATTCATCACTTCATTCTTTCATTTATTTGTTTTTCCCTGGTTCACTCATTTATTCAATGGTTCATGTAGTTGTCCATCCCTTCATTCATTAATCATTTGACTGTGAATGGTTTGTTCATATGCAATGTGAGGGATGCATCTGTCTGGTGTGATTGCAGCCATGCCACCTCTCTGGCATTTTCTAGGCATTTCAGTAGAATGGGCCTTGGGGCTTATCTTTCTTTAAAGCCAACTTTTTATTATAGGATAATGTAATGTAAAACATACATAGAGCAAAATACACAAATCATAAGTGTATGGCTAGAAGAATTTTCTGAAACTAAATATACCTGTAGGACAAGCACCAGGTCAAGCAAGAGAATGTTACCAGTAGCCCAGCCTGTCACTATCCCTCCAGGCCTAGACTGGTAATCAGTATTGTGATGTCTAACACTGTATATTGCCTGTGCCTGATCCAGAACTTCATATAAGCGGATTGGAACTATTTTGTGCTCTTACGTGCCTTGTTTCCACTTTGTTCAACATTATGTTTGTGTGGTTTATCCAAGTTTCTGCGTTGAGTTGTACATTGTTCACTCGTGTTGATATATGATATATGTATATTGTTTGAATATGCAACTATTTATTTACCCATCTAACTCCAGGTGAAACTGAGTACTGTCCACTTTGGTACTACTCTAAACAGTGCTGCTGTGGAATTCTTGCGTGTGTCTTTTGGGGAACATATGGATGAATTTCTGCTGAGTGGACACCCTGGAGTGGAATTTCTGGATTTCATGGACTATTTCATGAACATATGTATAGCAATATACACATATACTGATATATATATATATATATATATATATATATATACCTACATATAGTATATGTATATATGACTATACGTATGTTCAGCCATAAAAGATACCATCACACAGTGTTCCAACGTGGTTATTGCAATTTGGATTCCCACCAGCAGTGTGCGAGGCCCATCCTTTCCCCACAGACAGGCCCCTGAATCACTCGCTTTCCTCATGACCTCACCTCACCCTTGGTCTGTCCCAGGCCCCCTGGCCCAGGTGCTCAGTGCTCCTTCCCAGTCTTGCCCCTCCTTGGGGCTTCAGTGAAGGTCTTCCTCTTCCCTCGTTCTGCTGTTGGCTCCTTCCAGCCCTGGTCCTGGGGACACATTCTCAAGCCACTCTGGGTGAGTGGCTTGAGGCCAGGTCATCTGGACCTGGCCCAGCCTGGCTGCCTTTCCCACCCTAGGGACTTTGTTGGGGGATGAGGTACCCAGGCATCCTGACCTACCTCCTGGGGTAACCGGCTTATGGCTGAGGCCTTCTGATGAGCACTGGGGGTCTTTGATAAACCAGGTGTAGGTCCTGCTCTTGAGCAGTTCACAGCGTAGGGTCTGAGATATTGCCTGGGTTTCTCTTGTTGTGACTCAAAGATGGGTAGTCAGATGTGAGAGGAAGAAGTTGACAGAGGAAAGTTCACATGGAGGGAATCATAGAACTTGGCATCTGATTTACTGGGGGTGGGGTGGGGGTGGTGATGTCATAGGCTAGAAAGTACCTGAACTTTAAAATGAGTTGGATCTGGGCTCAAATTCCAAAGCATTCCTGTCTAGCTGTGTGACTGGAAGGCGATAGCACCAACTTTGGTGATTAGAACACATGGATGTGCCATCAGTGCATCCAGGAGGAGATGTCCAGTGGGCTGTTAGGAATCCAGAGACTGATGGCAAGGGCCCTGGATTTGGAGCTGGAGGATCTGGAGAGTCTCACCTCTGTGACCCTCTCTAGGGACTGCAGTCAGCCAAACCCACTTTGCCTTCTGTTTCCTTCTCTGATTCTCCAGCAGTGTGACCTTGGGAAAGTCCCTTCACCTGTTTTGTGTCTCAGGTGCCACAATCATGAAATGGGGATAAAAAGACTGGCCTCCTGGGACTATGCAGAGGATTGAGTGAGACGGTGGAGGTGAAGGGGTTAACAAACCCTGCCGCCTAATCCATCCTGGGTTGGTCATCACGTTCTCTCGGAGGGTGGTGTTTCCCTCACTTTGGTTCTATGCATCACCCTTCAGGATTCCTCTTCCCTCCTTCTTTCCACTCCCTGCTCACTTACTTTCCTTTGTCTCAGTTTTTCTTTGACTTATTTTAATTTTAGACTCAAAAAGATTGTTAGAGACCAACTGGCCCAACTCCTTGCTTTACACATTGGGGAAACTGAGGCCCGGAGAAGTAGAGCAATAGGCGCGAGGTCACCCAGCCAGCTGTGGTCCGGCTCCACTCAGGATCAATGTCTCTGCTCAATGTGGTTCCTACTCTGTGTTCCAGGGAGATGTTCAACCTTGTCCGGGAATTTTCTGACTGATATTCTCAGAAAGAACAAAAGCCAACAAGCATGAACGCTGCTTTTGAAAAGCTGGAAGCTAATTTGTCTTGGGGCTCTATTTTCTTTTTCGACTCACCCAAAGCCACATTTTCTGATCTGAACTGGCTGTCAGCTTCACTCCAAAGCAAGCACGCTTGATCTATTGCCTATGTGAACACAGCATGCTATTGATGTAATTAAAAATGCCATCAAAAAAGTTTATGACAAGTGAAGGGCTTTGATTTGGGAGAACTCAAGTTGCTTTCAAACTTTTACTTTAATTTTTAAGTCAGCAGAGAGCAAATTATTTTAAAAGGTTACCTTCACCTTAAAAACACCCCAGATGACGTTGCTTGAGCACATGTTGAATGTGTGAAATGTGAGTGTTTTATCACTTATCTAAGCCTTTCCCCAGTGATGGGAAGACCTAGGCCAGGGACTCCCTGCTGCACTCTGCATCATCAGCAATTTCTCTTTGCAGCCTGAGGGTTTGTTTCTTTAGTTCCCTCCAAGAGACCAGACGGAGCTCCTAGACTCAGATGAAGACAGGCAGCGACAAGACTTGATTTCAGATTTATCAGCCCTTTCCATTTACTGATGATAATAGCTACCATCTTCAGAGGGCCTACCATGTGCCATGCACCGTGCTGGGTGCTTGTTGGTTTAGTTATTATTCATTATTCATGACCCTTACTGTAACCCTGGAAAATACGTTAATTTAAGCCCCCACCTTTATCACAGCTACATCTGCCTGGATGATTGCAGGAGCTGTTCAACTTTCTCCCTGGTTCCATTTTTGCCTTCTATGGCCTTGTCTCCATGGAGCAGAAGAATAGAGTCTTTGAAAGTGTCAGTGTAACCAGGTCCTTTCTGCTTACACCCTCCCTGGCTCCCATTTTCTTCAGCTTAAAGAGTCCTTCACGGGCACCCAAGATGCCTGTGACCTCTCTCCCTTCCCCTCCCCTAACCCTCCCTCTCGTCTCTGCCCCAGTCGCATGGGGGCCAACCCTCCTTGGTGACCCTCGAGTATGCCAGGCACCCTCCCACCTCCTGTCTCACAATTGTGGTTCCTGTGTCCTGGAGTGCTCTCCCCAGGTACCCTCATGGGTCACACCTTTTATGATCCAGGTGACCTTTAGGGATTGAGGTTACTGAGGGCTTACATGATCTTTAGGACGCCAGTTATTATTAAGGGCAATGTTCCTGAAACTTTTCTTATAAAACCCTCTTAGGGCAGGAGGGTGAATGCTGTCTGGGAATCTGAGGGCATTGACAGAAATGAGCCACCACGGAACAGGACATTTTGAGGACTGCTCACTGATCTTGAAAAAAGTCAGTTAATTTTCACCGTATTCCATTATATATTTGTATTTTCTTGAATTAAAAAAAATCTTCCGCTAAATCTTTGAGTAGTATTGACGTTCTGGGAAGGTTGGCTTATCATTCAAAAAGGTGCTGTGCCTGGGACTCCACCAACTGGAGAAGCAGAGATTTGGGGGTAGAGAGGTAGGGTGAGGTCTTGGAGTAGGTAGAATAAGCTGAAGCTACAGTTGGCTTAGAGGGCCTTTGAGAAGTAAAGAGCCATGTGCTTAAGAGCACTGGCACGTATCTCATATTTCACACCAACCAGCCAAGTATCTTTATCCTCAATTTCCTCATCTTTAAAATGCCACTAACATGGTGGATTACTTCATAGAGCTCCCACGAAGGATCAATGGAATAATGAGTGCAAGGCAGCCAACACACAGTGACATCATTGCTATTGTTAGCTATCATCATAGCAGGGCTGATTTTTAGGGTCTTCAGCCCAGGGACATGACTGAAATATTTTGGGTGGATGTCTGCAGCACTTGCAGAGGGAAGTAAACAGGGGTGTTGGCTGGGGACCAGGAGCTGATCTTGGCTCTGGTTCCAGCTCTGCCACTAACTCACAGAGGGACCCTCGGTAGGACTTCTTCTCTCCCTGGGCCTCAGTTTTCTCATCTATAAAATACAGAAGTTTGGATAGAACAATTGCCAAAACACTTCCAGCTGGAACATTCTCTGAATCTGGGAGTTGCTTTCTTGACCTGTTGAAAAACATTTCAATGCCTCATGAGGTGTCTGCTAAAGAAGCTTCTAAAAAAATCTAATTAATTTGGTGTTGATGAATATGGCCACATTTATTAGCCATTCATCAAGAACCTTCTGTATAGGAGAACAGAAGGGATAAAACACTTGGAGTACAAAAATATGGTGGGCAATCAGCAGACTCACAAGCCTGTTGGGTGCGTTTCCCCGTATGGGGACAGAATTAGGGCTGTGGAACTCAGAGATAGCACCTGCATTGTACCTCAAACCAGGCATCCTAGAATCAGAGGATTGTGGCCCATGGAGGGAATTTATTTTGCCCAAGGGGAAATAAAGCTGATCCAAGTCACTGGCCTTTTAGTCCAGTGACCATTTTATCAATTTACGTAACTACTCCAACACTCCTGGCATTTCTTCACCTGTGAAATGAAGAGAGAGATTGTTAAACTCTCTCTCCGAGATTCCATTTCACTATATTAATTTACTATTCCTTGAGTCATGAAAGACGTACGGAAGCTGGGGTTAGAACCTAGGCCAGCATGGCCACTCTCCAAGGTTCTAAAGGAGAGTGAGGGCCTGTCCCTACAACCAGGCCCCCACAGCCAAGGGGAGGAGGGCACAATTGGCTTCAGAACCTCATTCCATCCACCCTAGAATCATTCTTTCTACCATCTCATGGCTCCCCCATGTGCCAGGCTCCTGGTGCCCTCCCCAGCTAAGCCTTGGAAACCATATGTGACAGGGGCCTTTGGAGAGAAAACAGCAGTGCTGAATGGTATGTTAGCTTTGTTTTCTCACTGATGAGGCACTGAAACTGTGTCTGTCCTAGGTTTGGGTGGTCCAGAAAAAAGAACGCCAAAGCTAAGCTCTCTCCATCGGCTATGATACCATATGATGGCGGGAGGGGCACTCTTGGATGCACTAAAGGGCACATGCACAAGCTGTGGTCAGGTTAGGTTATTATCTAAGACCTTAGATGGGCTGGCTGTCAAGACCCTGTAGGAGCAGCTACAGCCAACAGAGTGGGAGACCAGGGATGCGGGAAAGATGAGCCAGGAAGGGCAGGAGATCCCATGGTCAGACTCACAACTTGGAATCAGTTGGGCTGGAGAACTGCAGGAGGGAAGGTAGATTTGAGGAGGCCGGAAGGTAAAATCCTGGGAAGTGCCTGATGAAATCGTCTCCTTCCAATTTAATTTTGCATTCACCGAGCACTCACTGTGTTACACGTGTGGTTTCATTTAATTCGTTTTAGTGACACAATAAAGACTGCAGCATTATTGCCACTTTACAACTAAGTAAACGTAGCCTCAGAGTGGTGGAGGGACTTGCCCAAGCTCTCTCAGGTTGGGGAGGGGACAGAAGTGAGTTTGGAATAAACTCTGTCTGCCTGTAAAACCCTCATTCATTCCATAGCAAACACTCCCACCCCTGACTCTGAATGCAATGGAAACAGGGCTGGACTTGTCCGGAGTGAGTGGGGAGGGTGGATACAGCAAGGGTGCTGAGTCCCTTCCTGCCACCTGACTTTTGTGCAAACACAGCATTGAATTGGTATGACTTGGAAGCCCATTTCTGGGAGAAGGGGTAGTGCCTACCAGCTGGCATCTTATGGCTGGCAGTGTCTCTAAGTGCCCTTGGGAAAAGTGATGTGGGAATATCCACTGGTCAGTTCATCGAAGGAGATTGGCCTTTGGGTCATACTTGGCCCTTAGGCCAGGAGTCATAAACACTGACTCACCCACCAGATGTATCTGGGCATTGAGTACTTTCTCTCCCTTGGTATCGTGTGATTCCTTGAATAAATAAGAGCCGTTTGTTGATCATCTACTGAACTCATTCAACAAATGTCTAGAGTGCCTCCTAGGTTCTGGGAACAGTGAAGCCCACAAAGTGGGCAGTGACAGAGACGGGCCAGCCGGACTCCCGCTGTGTCCACTGTGCTGGTGGCCTCTGTAGCCACGTGAGAGCTCCCCTTTCACACTCTGGCCCCTCCTGCTGCTGAACTTCAGATGCTACGCCCCCCCCTCCCCCCATCATTTGCTGGTCCTTGGTCTTAGAGCTGGGGCGGGGGATGGGAGGAGGGAAACAGAAGACACATGGAAGACAAACCACAGAGCCAAAGTGGGGATCTTCCTCGTGTTTCTTACTCTAAGAAAGGACAAGTTTAACTCAAATTAATTCAAGCTCAGTTCATTCCTGAAGAAGAAAAAGGAGCTGGTTAGACTCAATTTCTCGATCGGCTTTTCAAGCCTGGTATTAATCTATTCATCAGCTTCGTTCACCAGGAGAAAACATGCTTCTTCAGGAGTTTTCTAACTGAAAAGAATGCCTCATTTAGTTAAACATATTAACCTGAGAACAGTATTGATGTCAGAGAAACTGATGAATGTCATTATAGGGAATGCACAGTAGTCCTCGAGGGACCCCACCAGCCATTAGAAACTCTCTGCAAATGACTCAGCTGTTGTCCCAAGGATGTGGAATCTCGAGGGAGGGATGGAGATGGGAAAGGAGCTGGTGTGGAGCTGCGGTCATCCCGGGGAGCGGGGCCCTGATGAATCCCGGCATCTTTGAATGCTGTGAGGGGCACACGGCCAAGGGAGGCACCAAGTGTAAAGTGACTCATTGTTGGGTCCAAAGGGAGGGACGCTGGGTTTAGCTTCTAGAACAGGAGGGAGGGCAGGAGGGTCAGAGTTCAGACATCAGAACACTGGGTCCTGGTCCCAGGTCTCCTCATCACAGTGGATGAAATTTCATTCCAGCCCATCTTTTCTGAGCCAAGCGCTGTGCTGGGCATATTCACATGCAGTATATTCATGCAACCCTCACAGGATGCTAGGGAAACTGAGGCTCAGAGGAGTTAAGGGGCTTTCCCAAGGTCACCAGTGAGTGGGTGGGAGATCTGAGACCGAGACCCAGTCTGGCTGACCCTGGTGGAGGCTTCCTCTTCCAACCCACCCGGTCTCTCCCTCCTGGTGGTCTGTCTTCAAAGCCCTCCGGACTCCTCCAGGACCCTGTAATTCCTTCATTACAGCTGTGCGGGACTCCTCTGGTCTGGAGCTGGTATACCCCCTCGCAGAGGGAGTCCCGCTGTTCTTGGAGGGGTGTGAGTTCCGATCACTATGGGCACCTGCTCTCTCACAAGGTAAGCTCTGACAGTTCTGGCTGAGTGTTGTGGCTGCAACTTAATTGCAGATTGGGGTACTTTATATGCTGAATGGAACAAATTCTGGGTGAAATGCTATGTTTAACTCCACTGTAATTATTTCTGCAATTATTTATTTAATTTTCATATTTCCTGTAAGTTCTTTGGTGGCAGGTTCTATCACTATCTTCATCATTTTCTATTCTTTGGTGCCTGGCACATATAGTAGGCACATTTTAAGTATCTGCTGGGTGGTTGAATAAAGGATGCACTGAAAGGGGGAAATGAGTTCTACCAGCTCAGTTTCTTTAGGCAGGGTGAAATACCTTTGGAATCTTAGGAACAAAGATAATGGTGAAGAGATGATTGAGAAGAACCAAGGCATTAGAGGAAACACTGCAAGGCTATTGAGTCCCGCAGCTCTGCAGTGAGAGAGATGTGGTGTATCGGTTAGCTAATACTGCATAACAAACCACGCGGAAACTTATTGGCTTTAGATAATAAGCATTTATTTAGCTCAGGAGTGTGTACATAAGCTGGGTGCTTCTGCTGACGGGGTGGGTCTGCTTGATCTTGGTTGGGTTCACTCATGCACCTGCAGTCGGCTGTGGACTGGCTCAGGGTGGGGGCAGTCCCTGGTTTAGCATGGCCTCAGCTGGGATGGCTCATTTCTGTTTCATGTGGCCTCATCTGACAGTGGGCCTGTTCCTATCTTCATGGTGAAGATAAAAGTGCAAAAGAGGAAGCGAAAGCGCACAAAGTTGTTTTGAGACATGGGTTGGCAGATTGACCATATATTCTTATTTTCCATATTCTTGATGCTCTGTGTTAGAGGCTGGTTCTCTCCAGGAGGGGCTAGTTAGTTCCTAGAGATAGCAAGTGACTCCCCTGTGAGAATGCCTTTGATGTACAAACCAACCAATCCAGAGCCTACAGCCCTGACCACCCCTATCTAACTCTCACATACCAAGTCAATATTCTTCCTGCCCTAAATCACCCCAAGCTAGGTACTGGCAACCAGGGACCACCCCTATAGCCCAGAGATGCCAAATTATTCAGATTATCTAATCTTAAACTTACTCAGAATTCCTACCTTGCCTTGCCCATTTCTTCCCACAAAAGCCCCGAAAAAAGCCCTGGGCCATGCCTTCCCTTCTTCCCCTTCTGCTTCCTGACCCACTTTGGTGCTTCCCCTTGTGGCCCTGCATGCTGTGCTGTGCCTCATTTTTCTAGGGATCTATGCGTTTAAACTTCCTCCTTTATAACATGTCTTCACGTCTTACCATACCTGGTTAAAAAAACCCTGAGTATATTTTTAAAAATTGAAGTATAGTTGATTTACAATATTGTGTTAGTTTCAGGTGCACAGCAAAGAGATTCAGTTCTATATATATATATATTTTAGATTCTTTTTCTTTTTTTTTTTTTTTTGCGGTACGCGGGCCTCTCACTGCTGTGGCCTCTCCCGTTGCGGAGCACAGGCTCCGGAAGCGCGGGCTCAGCGGCCATGGCTCACGGGCCCAGCCGCTCCGCGGCACGTGGGATCTTCCCGGACCGGGGCATGAACCCGTGTCCCCTGCATAGGCAGGAGGATTCTCAATCACTGTGCCACCAGGGAAGCCTGATTATTTTTCATTATAAGTTATTATAAGACATTGAATGTAGTTCCCTGTGCTATACAGTCGATCCTTGTTGCTTATCTATTTTATGTATAGTAGTTTGTATCTGCTCACTGCTGTGGCCTCTCCCGTTGCGGAGCACAGGCTCCGGAAGCACAGGCTCAGCGGCCATGGCTCACGGGCCCAGCCGCTCCGCGGCACGTGGGATCTTCCCGGACCGGGGCATGAACCCGTGTCCCCTGCATAGGCAGGCGGATTCTCAATCACTGCGCCACCAGGGAAGCCTGATTATTTTTCATTATAAGTTATTATAAGATATTGAATGTAGTTCCCTGTGCTATACAGTCGATCCTTGTTGCTTATCTATTTTATGTATAGTAGTTTGTATCTGTTAATCCCATACTCCTAATTTATCCCTCCCCCCTCCCTTTCCCCTTTGGTAACCATAAGTTTGTTTTCTATGCCTGTGAGTCTGTTTCTGTTTTGTATATAGATTCATTTGTATTATTTTACTAGCCAACAGGCACATGAAAAGATGTTCAACACTGGGTACATTTTAACGCAACTGGTACAGCAAAGCAGGGTGGATTGACACTAGATGGAGATGCTATGTCTTCAGACTACTCTCTGCTTACTAACCGGACCCCACAGACAGCGGCCACTGCCCTGAGAGGCACAGCCAGGTGTTGGGGTGCATGCTGCTTGACGGTGACAGCATTGTGCTGTTTCTGTCAGGTGGTGCCATGATTTCCCAACCGCAAATTGTGGAACTCGAAAAGCTGAGTCCTCCCCGAGCTGCTGGTGGTCTAGAGTTTCAGGTGTTCAGGCCAGAGCATCTGGGGGTGTGGAGGTAATTAGCTACTTCAGTTTCCCCAAGAGACCCCTCTGCAGGGGACAAGGAGTGACCACACTTCTGCTGCTGTGGGACGAGTCTGACCAGCTGACTGGGCAGGGCCTACAAGCCTTGGGGCCATCTGAGTCATTTCGATGAACGTGCCTAGCACCCGGGATGTTATAATGTTCTATACTCCTGGTGACGGTCAATAAACCACCTCCCCTTTCCCCTTGGAGCTTCGCGGAGTCACATTTGCGCCTGTTCTGTAGAGTAGTCGGGAAGCGCGCCACCTGAACCTTTGCCATGTGTCGAGGGTCCCATTTGCGGGGTCAGTGCGAGTTCCTCCTCCTCCTCCTCTGGGAGTGTGATGCCCTGAAATCCTTGTGGTTCAGGCTGCGAGCTTCTCTGCTGTCACCTGCTTGCTGCTGTTGCGATTTGTTCCCCCACCCCGTGGGATATAGAAGGGCCCCTCCCTGGAGACCAGTGGCTCAGTGTTTAATAAAAGAGGGGAAAGGAAAGGAACATCCCAGTCCTGGCTCCCTTCAGACCCCTCACTCCCCGAGGATATGGTTCAATTAATAAAAAAATGTAAAACATCTAATCGATGTGCAAGGGCTCTCTGAAGTCCTGCGTGTCAGTACCAGGGAATTCCACACTCAAAAGAAAAAAACGTGCAAAAGAAATCTGATAGCACTGGTGCTCTCTCAGATGTAAACCCCAGCCCCTCTGAGCTTGGGATGCCCTAGAAAGGGAGGCCACCGCTCACAGCAGAGGTCACTGGGGGCCACTCAGAGTGCAGCTAGTAAGCACCCTAAGGAAAAAGGAAAAGAAGAAAACTGTGGTCAAAGACAGACATGAAAAAAAAAAAGGAAAAATAGTTACTCACCTAGAGATACAAGCCAGAGCCCATACCCCACTCTTCTTCTTTATCAAACCCTCACATACCATGCCAATACTTCCCCTGCCCTAAATGACCCCAGAGCCAGTTACCAGACACCTCGGGATGACTCCAATAGTCCATAGTCTGCAAAAATTATTCAAACTGTCCAATCCTAAGGTTACTCAGCATACCTACCTTGCCTCACCCATTCTTTCTCACAAAAATCCTAATAAAGACTCTGGGCCATGCTCTCCCTTACTCTCCTTCTGCTTCCTAACCCACCCTAGTGCTTCCCCAGATGGCCCTGTGCCGTGTGCTCTCCCTCTTTCTTCTAGGGATCTGTGAGGATAAACTTCTTCCTTAATGACAATCATTTCTGTGTCTGCATGTCTTACCATACCTGATTTAAAAAACAACAACAACCCTTTACAATGTTGTGTTAGTTTCTTCTGTACAGTGAAGTGAATCAGCTATATGTATACATATATGCCGTCCCTCTTGGACCTCCCACCCCGCCATCTCACCTATCTGTGTCATCACAGAGCAGCGAGGTGTACTCCCTGTGCTATACAGCAGGTTCCCACCAGCTATCTATTTTACCCGTGGTAGTGTATTTATGTCAAACCTAATCTCCTAATTCATCCCACCCTCCCCTTCCCCCTCTGTGTCCACACATCCGTCCTCTAATTATACTCCAAAAAAAAAAAAAAAAAGGATAACCAACAAGGACCTACTGTGTAGCACAGGGAACTCTGCCCAATATTATTATGTAACGACCTAAAATGGGAAAAGGATTTGAAAAAGAATAGGTACGTGTATTTGTATAACTGAATCACTTTGCTGTACACCTGAAACTAACACACATATATAATTAATAGACTATATTCCAATATAAAATAAAAAGTTTAAAAAAACAAAAAAAGACAACAACCCTGGGCATATTTTAGAACAGCTGGGAACTGGCACATCACTTCTACCACATTCTATGGGCCAAAGCAAGTCACAGGGCCATCCCAGATTCAAGATCTGGGGAAAAAGACCTCATCTCTTGATGGCAAGAGAAGCAAAGTCATATTTCAAAGGTCAGGAGACAGATGCAGACAGAGAAGAAGTATGGTGGCCATTTCCCAATCAGTTTTTACATATGACGTGTATATGTATAACTGAATCACTTTGCTGTACACCTGAAACTAACACACATATATAATTAATCAACTATATTCCGATATAAAATAAAAAGTTAAAAAAACACAAAAAGACAACAACCCTGGGCATATTTTAGAACAGCTGGGAACTGGCACATCACTTCTACCACATTCTATGGGCCAAAGCAAGTCACAGGGCCATCCCAGATTCAAGATCTGGGGAAAAAGACCTCATCTCTTGATGGGAAGAGAAGCAAAGTCATATTTCAAAGGTCAGGAGACAGATGCAGACAGAGAAGAAGTATGGTGGCCATTTCCCAATCAGTTTTTACATATGTTTTAACATTTCATTATTCGCCATTTATATTCCTTATGAAAACTCTCAGCAAACTAGGAATAAAAAGGAACTTTTACAAACTGATAAAGAGCACCTATGAAAGCCAACAGCTAACATACTTAATGGTGAAAGAGTGAATATTCTACCCCTAAGATCAGGAACAAGAGAAGGATGTCCTTTTTCAAACTCTGCTCTGTTCAACACTGTACTTAAGGGTCTAGCCAGTACAACGAGGTGTGAAAAAGAAATGAAATGCATCCACACAGGATCCCACATGCCGCGGAGCGGCTGGGCCCGTGAGCCATGGCCACTGAGCCTGCGCATCCGGAGCCTGTGCTCCGCAACGCGAGAGGCCACAACAGTGAGAGGCCCGCGTACCGCAAAAAAAAAAAAAAAAAAAAAAAAAAAATTGATTACAGATCTAAATATAAATCCTAAAATGATATAACTTCTAGAAGAAAACAGAGGAAAAAAATCTTTGTGACCTTGGGTTAGGCAAATTTTCTTAGATGACACCAAGAGCATGATCTGTAAAAGAAGACACTGATAAATTGAAGTTAATGAAAGTTAAAAAAACATTTACTCTTTAAAAGATAGAGAATTAAAATACAAGCCATGGACTGGGAGAAAATATTTGCGAAGCATATATCTGATAAACGATTTATATCCAGAGTATGTAAAGAATCCTCAAAACCAACAACCAATAAGCAGTAGACAAAGGAGTTGAACACATAATCAAAGAAGATCTGTGAATGGCAAATAAATAACACATGAAAAGATGCCAAACATCACTAGTGATTAGGAAAGCACGAATTAGGAAAAAAAAAAAAGAATACAGGCAACATTCTCTGATCACAGAATAACTAGAATATACTATGTCAGAATCAGTATAAAATTGCTACATATCTGAATCAGTGGGATACAGTTACAACAATGCTCAAAGGAAATTTCAAAACTTTACTTATGTTAATAAATAAGAAAAACACTTCACATCGGTAAGAATGGCCATCAACAAAAACATCTACAAACAATAAATGCGGACAGGGTGTGGAGAAAAGGGAATCCTCCTACACTGATGGCAGGAATGTAAATTGGTATAGCCACTATGGAGAACAGTATGGAGGTTCCTTAAAAAACTAAAAACAGAACTACCATATGACTCAGCAATCCCACTCCTGGGCATATACCCAGAGAAAA
>NC_041216.1:12366136-12369660 GCF_002837175.3 Physeter macrocephalus | reverse complement strand
CCTCCCCCCTCCCTTTCCCCTTTGGTAACCATAAGTTTGTTTTCTATGCCTGTGAGTCTGTTTCTGTTTTGTATATAGATTCATTTGTATTATTTTACTAGCCAACAGGCACATGAAAAGATGTTCAACACTGGGTACATTTTAACGCAACTGGTACAGCAAAGCAGGGTGGATTGACACTAGATGGAGATGCTATGTCTTCAGACTACTCTCTGCTTACTAACCGGACCCCACAGACAGCGGCCACTGCCCTGAGAGGCACAGCCAGGTGTTGGGGTGCATGCTGCTTGACGGTGACAGCATTGTGCTGTTTCTGTCAGGTGGTGCCATGATTTCCCAACCGCAAATTGTGGAACTCGAAAAGCTGAGTCCTCCCCGAGCTGCTGGTGGTCTAGAGTTTCAGGTGTTCAGGCCAGAGCATCTGGGGGTGTGGAGGTAATTAGCTACTTCAGTTTCCCCAAGAGACCCCTCTGCAGGGGACAAGGAGTGACCACACTTCTGCTGCTGTGGGACGAGTCTGACCAGCTGACTGGGCAGGGCCTACAAGCCTTGGGGCCATCTGAGTCATTTCGATGAACGTGCCTAGTACCCGGGATGTTATAACGTTCTATACTCCTGGTGACGGTCAATAAACCACCTCCCCTTTCCCCTTGGAGCTTCGCGGAGTCACATTTGCGCCTGTTCTGTAGAGTAGTCGGGAAGCGCGCCACCTGAACCTTTGCCATGTGTCGAGGGTCCCATTTGCGGGGTCAGTGCGAGTTCCTCCTCCTCCTCCTCTGGGAGTGTGATGCCCTGAAATCCTTGTGGTTCAGGCTGCGAGCTTCTCTGCTGTCACCTGCTTGCTGCTGTTGCGATTTGTTCCCCCACCCCGTGGGATATAGAAGGGCCCCTCCCTGGAGACCAGTGGCTCAGTGTTTAATAAAAGAGGGGAAAGGAAAGGAACATCCCAGTCCTGGCTCCCTTCAGACCCCTCACTCCCCGAGGATATGGTTCAATTAATAAAAAAATGTAAAACATCTAATCGATGTGCAAGGGCTCTCTGAAGTCCTGCGTGTCAGTACCAGGGAATTCCACACTCAAAAGAAAAAAACGTGCAAAAGAAATCTGATAGCACTGGTGCTCTCTCAGATGTAAACCCCAGCCCCTCTGAGCTTGGGATGCCCTAGAAAGGGAGGCCACCGCTCACAGCAGAGGTCACTGGGGGCCACTCAGAGTGCAGCTAGTAAGCACCCTAAGGAAAAAGGAAAAGAAGAAAACTGTGGTCAAAGACAGACATGAAAAAAAAAAAGGAAAAATAGTTACTCACCTAGAGATACAAGCCAGAGCCCATACCCCACTCTTCTTCTTTATCAAACCCTCACATACCATGCCAATACTTCCCCTGCCCTAAATGACCCCAGAGCCAGTTACCAGACACCTCGGGATGACTCCAATAGTCCATAGTCTGCAAAAATTATTCAAACTGTCCAATCCTAAGGTTACTCAGCATACCTACCTTGCCTCACCCATTCTTTCTCACAAAAATCCTAATAAAGACTCTGGGCCATGCTCTCCCTTACTCTCCTTCTGCTTCCTAACCCACCCTAGTGCTTCCCCAGATGGGCCTGTGCCGTGTGCTCTCCCTCTTTCTTCTAGGGATCTGTGAGGATAAACTTCTTCCTTAATGACAATCATTTCTGTGTCTGCATGTCTTACCATACCTGATTTAAAAAACAACAACAACCCTTTACAATGTTGTGTTAGTTTCTTCTGTACAGTGAAGTGAATCAGCTATATGTATACATATATGCCGTCCCTCTTGGACCTCCCACCCCGCCATCTCACCTATCTGTGTCATCACAGAGCAGCGAGGTGTACTCCCTGTGCTATACAGCAGGTTCCCACCAGCTATCTATTTTACCCGTGGTAGTGTATTTATGTCAAACCTAATCTCCTAATTCATCCCACCCTCCCCTTCCCCCTCTGTGTCCACACATCCGTCCTCTAATTATACTCCAAAAAAAAAAAAAAAAAGGATAACCAACAAGGACCTACTGTGTAGCACAGGGAACTCTGCCCAATATTATTATGTAACGACCTAAAATGGGAAAAGGATTTGAAAAAGAATAGGTACGTGTATATGTATAACTGAATCACTTTGCTGTACACCTGAAACTAACACACATATATAATTAATCAACTATATTCCGATATAAAATAAAAAGTTAAAAAAACACAAAAAGACAACAACCCTGGGCATATTTTAGAACAGCTGGGAACTGGCACATCACTTCTACCACATTCTATGGGCCAAAGCAAGTCACAGGGCCATCCCAGATTCAAGATCTGGGGAAAAAGACCTCATCTCTTGATGGCAAGAGAAGCAAAGTCATATTTCAAAGGTCAGGAGACAGGATCAGACAGAGAAGAAGTATGGTGGCCATTTCCCAATCAGTTTTTACGTATGTTTTAACATTTCATTATTCGCCATTTATATTCCTTATGAAAACTCTCAGCAAACTAGGAATAAAAAGGAACTTTTACAAACTGATAAAGAGCACCTATGAAAGCCAACAGCTAACATACTTAATGGTGAAAGAGTGAATATTCTACCCCTAAGATCAGGAACAAGAGAAGGATGTCCTTTTTCAAACTCTGCTCTGTTCAACACTGTACTTAAGGGTCTAGCCAGTACAATGAGGTATGAAAAAGAAATGAAATGCATCCACACAGGAAGGGAATAAGTAAAACTTTAGTTGCAGACAACGTGATCAGCTACATAGAAAACCCAAAGGAATCTAAGTTATTAGAACTAATAAATGAGCTTAGCAAGGTTGCAGGATGCAAGATTAATATAGAAAAATCAACTGTATATTTACTAGTAATGAACAATTAGAGATTGAAATAAAAAATACCATTTACAACAGCATCAAAAAGTTTTAAATGCTCAAGGATAACTCTGACAAAAGATGTATGAGACCTATACACTCTGGACTGAAAAAAAGCATTGGTGTGAGAAATTAAACAGGATCCAAATATATGAAGAGACATATACCGTTTAAAGTCAGCGGACCTAATATTGATGTGTCAGTTCTCTCGGTCATCTCAATCCAATTGAAAGCCCAACAGGCATTTGTTTTTTTAGAAATGTACAAGCTGTTTTTAAAATTCATATGGAAATGCAAAAGACCTAGAATAGTCAAAACACTTGAAAAAGAATATACTTGGAGGATTAATGCTACTTAACTTCAAGACTTATAAGGCTCAAGTAATCAAAACAGTGTCATATTGACATATTTGTCAGAAAGATCAATAGAGCAAGATAGAGGGTCCAGAAAGAGACCCATAGATATATGTACAACTGAATTTTGCCAAAGGTGAAAAGGAAATTCAGTAGAGAAATTGTTTTTTCATCAAATGGTCCTGGCACTATTGGATGTCCCTATGCAAAAAAGTGAGCTTCAGTTCATATCTTACATCACACAAAAACTTAATTTAAAATTGATTACAGGGCTTCCCTGGTGGTGCAGTGGTTGAGCATCCGC
>NC_041216.1:12326214-12365996 GCF_002837175.3 Physeter macrocephalus | reverse complement strand
AAAAAAAAAAAAAAAAAAAAAAAAATTGATTACAGATCTAAATATAAATCCTAAAATGATATAACTTCTAGAAGAAAACAGAGGAAAAAAATCTTTGTGACCTTGGGTTAGGCAAATTTTCTTAGATGACACCAAGAGCATGATCTGTAAAAGAAGACACTGATAAATTGAAGTTAATGAAAGTTAAAAAAACATTTACTCTTTAAAAGATAGAGAATTAAAATACAAGCCATGGACTGGGAGAAAATATTTGCGAAGCATATATCTGATAAACGATTTATATCCAGAGTATGTAAAGAATCCTCAAAACCAACAACCAATAAGCAGTAGACAAAGGAGTTGAACACATAATCAAAGAAGATCTGTGAATGGCAAATAAATAACACATGAAAAGATGCCAAACATCACTAGTGATTAGGAAAGCACGAATTAGAACCACAATGAAATGCCTCTATAGACCTGGGGTATCACAATGGCTAAAATGTAAAAGATGGATCATATCAAGTTTTGCCCAGGGTGTGGAAGAACTGGAATGCTCATACATTGCTGGTGGGAATGTAAAATCATACAGCCAATTTGGAGAACAGTTCGATAGTTTCTTACAAAGTTAAACACCTACCATATGATCTAGCTTTTCCACTCCCAGTTATTCACCGAAGGGGAACATGAAAGTCCATAGCAGCTTTAAATATAATAGCCTCAAACTAGAAACAACCCAAATGTCCATTGGCAGGTCAATGGATGGACAAATTCGGTATATTTATATAATGTGATACTACTTAGCAATAAAATAACTATTGATACATGCAACATGAGTGGATCTCAAAATAATTACACTGATACCAGACATAAAGGATCACATTGCTGTATGATTCTATTTACATAAAATTCTAGAAAATGCCAACTCATTGATAGTGACAGAAAGCGGATCCATGCCTGTCCAGGGATGGGGGCGGGGGAGAGCAGAGACGGGCAGGAGAGAGGGATTATAAAGGAGCACATGGAGATTTTGGGGGGTGATGGGTACATTGATTATCTTGATTGCAGTGATGGTTTCAAGGATGTATATAAAAAAACTTACCAAATTGTATGTTTTAAATACATGCAGTTTATGTCAATTATATTATACTTCACTAAGGTATTACGAGACTAAACTGAAGTAACACATGTAGAACACTGAAAGGGTCAAGCACAGTTTCTCAGTGGCTGGAAGCTGATGTCATTACATTTTTTTTGACGGGCAGGAGAGAGGGATTATAAAGGAGCACATGGAGATTTTGGGGGGTGATGGGTACATTAATTATCTTGATTGCAGTGATGGTTTCAAGGATGTATATAAAAAATCTTACCAAATTGTATGTTTTAAATACATGCAGTTTATGTCAATTATATTATATTTCACTAAGGTATTACGAGACTAAACTGAAGTAACACATGTAGAACACTGAAAGGGTCAAGCACAGTTTCCCAGTGCCTGGAAGCTGATGTCATTACATTTTTTTTTTTTTTTGGTTTTTATTGTTTTATTTTTTTAAACATCTTTATTGGAGTATAATTGCTTTACAATGGTGTGTTAGTTTCTGCTTTATAATGAAGTGAATCAGCTATACATATACATATATCCCCATATCTCCTCCCTCTTGCGTCTTACGTTTTATTTTTATTGAGGAGATCTGTCATCAGACGAGGCTTTGGCTGTTACCTCTTTTCAGCACTCTTGAGTCTTTGGAAGGAACTCTATCATTTACCCCTGACAGTAAGTGGTCTGTCTCTCCTTCTTGCTCTCCCCCTGGCCCTCCCTCTTCTTCCAGAAATGACCTCTGCTAATTCACAACCCCCCACCTGGCCTCCCTTTTCCCAGTGAACTCCAGCATTGAGGTGACATCAGGTTTCCCGGCTCCTACTGCCCCACATGCACGTGAGGATGACTGATTACACTACGAGGGTCCCTGGATCCACAAAATCGCCGACACATTTACAGTCTTTGCAGCGCAGAGACCCTTTCCAAGGAGTGATCTGGGAGCACCTCCTCTGTCAGCCAGTCAGGAGCACCTGACTGGCTGTCTGCTCTTCTGATCATCTTCTCTGGTCTCCAAAATGAACTTTAATTTCAGGCAGAGGAAAAAGAAAAGGCTCACAGAACCTTGTTCCAGGGCTCCCAGCAGAGCTATCACTTCTTGGTCTTAGTCAAAGGCCCCCTCCGTTAGCGACTGCCCACTTAGCACTTGTGAATGGATCTAACTTCCACAGGTTTTAAGTGTTTTCTTGGAATTGATCTTCCCGTGAAAAGTATGCTTTGGAGGCATGCAATAACCATGAGAACCTTAAACGAATTACACGTTATCAAACGGAGAAAAACAATGCGCTTGAAACATGCTATACAAGGGAATAAAGGGCTGTCGGGTATCAAGATGGAGAGGGTGAGGGGAGAGCCTGTGTACCACGTGCGGCTGAACTCACATATTGTCACAAATGTTTGCATTTGCATTCAAGAGGTGAATGTACATCCTGGATCAGTTTCTCTGCTGTGTGATCTGTTTCTCTGCTCATTTCCTGATCTGCCCCCACTAGGAGGGGGGTTTCTGAGCCACTCTCCTCCTCTCTGGGGGGTGATGGCTTTGCCTGGGAAAGGAAGGTGGGGAGGGGTCCTGCAATCTCCTCCCCCCTCCCCCCATCTGCTTCCTCCCTCCTGGGCCCCATCTGCTGAAATGAGTCCAGAGATCCTGGGAAAACGGGGTGCAGGGACCCCAGTTCTCCTTGAATGCAGTTTTGTGGAGACATCTCATCGGGGCGGGAAGACAAAGATGAGCCCCACCCGCCCCTCTTGTCCGCCCCTTCCCCACACAAGGGCCTGGGGAGGGGGCTCTGTCCCTCTGGACGCTCAGTCAGCAGGCGTTGGCCGAGGGCAGCCAGTGCCCGGCTCTGTGCGGGGCCGGGGATTCAGGCAGGACAAGCCCTGGTCCCCACCTCGCTCTGTGCACAGTGAGGCCACATCGGCCTCTGACCCACACGCTGTCACCTCTGTCCCCTCACCCTGCTTTGTGTTCCTTTAGCGAGTGTCACCACCTGCCTCTGGACATAGCTGTGTCGGTTCACGTCCGTCTCTCCACCGGATGTCAGCTCCACGAGGACAGGCCTTTTTCTGGCCCCCTCAGAGCTGTGTCCCCAAGCCTGGGACAGCTCCCGGTGTGTAGTGGACACTCTGTTTTGTGAGCGAATGTCACTGGACGTGGTCTAGTGGAGGAAACAGGAGGCACAGAGTTGCGCGTGTCCTCAGGGGGCCGCCTTCCTAGGTGTGTGAGGGCGAGTGCCCAGGGGACACGAGCTGGGCACCGCAGCGTCTGCTACAATCATAAGAACATCCTGTCCATGGAGCACTCAGGCTCCGAACCAGCAAACTCCATCCTTCCTTGACCAAGGCCAACCCAGCCCCCGCTGGTGACAACTGTCCTCCTGCTGCCACCAGGCCACTTGGAGCTGCACGCCTCCCGCCTCAGCCCGGCCCTCCCCACGTGTGGAGAGAGGGCTCAGCTGGGGCTCCCATGCTGTGCCTCGGCCGTTGGCCCTGGGGTCCTGCAGGTGCAGTTCGGATGCTGGAGGCTGGATGGGCCCAGAGATGCTGCATTTCTAACATGCTCCCAGGGGATGTTGCTGTTGCTGGTCCACGGAGCACACACTAAGTAGCAGGGTGGATAGAGGTCACCTTGTTTGTGCATTGATGTTTACTGAGGGCCTACTGTGTGCTGGGCACCGAGACACAGTGGTAAGCAAGACGGGCTCGGCCCTGCGCTGTGGAGAAAACAGACAAGGAGGAGCCACGTGCGTGATCCCCGAGTCCGCACATTTCTCCCAGTGTGTCCACCCCAGGCACTGCCTAGAGGGAGCCTGCAGGGGAGCCCAGGCTCTCCCCTCACTGCACTCTTCTTTCCAGGGTGTCAGGGGGGAGGGGACAGGGAAAAGTCCAGCTGGGCTCTGTCCCGAGGCTGGTCTTGGGGTGCTTCCCAATGGGCCAGGTCAGAGGACAGTTGCCATCCAGGACAGGGCAATGGAACTGGGGCAGGAGGAAGGTACCACAGCAGAGCCCATGGGGAAGCTGAGAGCCAGGCCTAGGAAAGCTAAATCCCACAGCCAAGGCAGATGGGTGAGCGGGGAACAGTGCCTGGTTAGGAGCAGGGTCCTTGGAGATACCTGAACATCCAGGAGTGGTCGCTGATGGGTCTGGCCAGGCTGGGTGTGACTGGGTCTCAGAGGGTAAAGGCGCCCACTAAACACATCCCTCCCACAGCCTGGAGCTGCTACTGGCTGTGTGCTGATTCCTCTGCACCCCACCCACCCCATTCTTGGCTATGCAGCCCAGAGCCCTAGCTTGACCCCTGGGCTCTGTAGAAAGCCAAGCCCCACGCCCTCTTTCCTCCCCACACTGGCCCAGCGCCTGCGGGGACGGGGACGGGGACGGGGGTGCTCCGTATCGGGGTGTCGGGGGCTGTCCAGCCCTGGCAGAGGTTAATGGTGTGTTACTGCAGGGGCTGCAGGGGCTCCCTTTGCATCCGAGGGAGGCAGGATGCCTTCAGTCATCAGAAGCAGGTGTTCTGTGTTTGCCTCCCGGATGAAGTCTTCCTTGAAGGTAATAAGTAAAGCGGGTACATTAGGGAAGTGACAGCCCCGGGGCTGGGGGCGGGGAGCATAAGGGAGGATGTGGTGCAGACCTAGAAAGAGGGGTTTGGCCACCAGGACAGAAGAGACCGCGAATGGAGGCTTTTCTGTGAGCCCACGACACCCCCGCCCCAGGGAGAAGGGGGCCTCAGTCTGTGCTTTCCTCTGAGGATTGTTGTGGGGAGGGCGGTGGGGGGCAGGCACGGCAGCCCTAGAGGAGGAGTTAGGCACACGGGGATCCCCCAACTCCCTGCTGTGTGACTTTGGGCAAGTTGCCTTCCCTCTCTGGGCCTCAGTTTCCTCAACTGTAGATGGGGGACAGTGATTTAAACAGCCCTTCCCTCACAGGGGGGTTGAGGACATGAGCCCTAAAAGCCGTGCAAATGGACACCCAGGAGCAGAGGGGCAGTGAGGGCAGTGGTCGGGGGCCAGGGGTGGAGTCTCCACAGGTCTGGGATTTAGAATTAAGCTGTGACCTTGGGAAGTTCCGTTCCTTAACTTCTCAGTGTCAGTTCCCTCAGCTGTAAAACAGGTTAACACAGTCCCTTCCTTGGAGAGTGGCGGTGAGAATTAATGAGGTGGTGCACACACAGCCTGGCGCACAGTAAGCCCCCAACCAACCGTGGGCGGTATCACTGGTGTTCTAAAGGGACGTGAATCGGAGGCACATTCATGCTCCTGGTCTCCATCCACCCTGACTCTGACTTCTTATGTCTACAGAGCCTGGTCTCGCTCTGCTTTGCTCTCTCTGCTTAGGGTACCCATACAATTATTTTCCCCATTTCTTGGGAATGGCTCAGGGAAGGGAAGATGTTGGTGTCTGGCGTTTGGACTACATTTCCCCAAAGAAGCCTTGTTATCATGGTTAGTAGTAGTAGAAGCCATTAGGACTTTTGGGCCAACTCCAGTCTATAACAGAGATTTAGGGAAAATTATTTTCTGAACTTCAAAAAAACTTTAGGAACATTCCTAAACTCTTGGAGAAGAATGAATATCTGTCTTGCACCCCTGCATGCCAGGCATGGTCTAAGTTCTTTGCATATGTTAATTTACTTAATTTTCACAATGATGCAATGAGATTGGCGGTATTAGTCTTATTTATTTATTTATTTCTGGCATATAATTTATTTTTAAAATTAACCTTTTTGTGGGGGGAGGTAATTGAAGAGCCCTATGAAGTTATAAGAAATAATACAGAGGTCTTTCCCTGTTCCTCCCCACTAAGCATAACTATCGTTGCTGGAAATGACAAGAGAACCAAAGGAGCACTCTGTAAAGTGGACAGAGGAAGGCAGACGGGTTAAGGGCCCCAGGACTGGAGGTACAACACGGCGGCAGGATGTCTTAGATCCCACCCACCCACAGAAGAAGGAGACCCAGGCCCAGTTTCTCTATGAGCCCCAACCTGGCAACAGAAGGCAGCCCAGGTAAGCTCCTTCCTCACTGGATCTAACGGGAGCCCTGCCCACACAATCAGGTGACACTGGCCAGATGGATCCTACCCCAGCCCCCAGCTGGGCAAGCATTCATCATCCTGTGGGGAAATTGACATTTAGCTGAATTTTAAAAAAAAGAAAGGAATGAGAGAGATCTTGTGTACCCTTTGTCCAGTTTCCCCCAATGGTAACATCCTGTAAAACTGCAGGACTATATTACAATCAGGAGATTGACATTGATACAACCCACCCACCTTACTCAGATTTCCCCAGTTTTCACTTGTACTCATGCACGAGTATGTGTGTGTACGTGGTATGGCCGGGGGTGGGGCCTCCTCTGCCCACTCTGACCCACTGTGGCCACACCAAAATGGTGGCCCCTACCTGCCCTGAGCTACCCCTCTTCCAGCTGGCTGCCACAGTTTAATGACTCTGTCTCTATGTTCCAAACTGAGATTCCCGAGAGGGGAGATGTGCTAACTTGGCCAGTGTGGACCAGGTGTCCACCTCAATACTGTTAATCAACTGAGGGTTGCTGGTGGTGTGGGAGTGGGAGAGGAACTTCGGGGCTGCGGGCTGAGCAGGGAGGGATGGGTCAGGAGGAAATAATCAGTATTTCTCAAATGATGGGAGTTATGGTCCTTATTTTTCAGATAAGGAAATTGAGGCTCAAAGAGGTACAGTGAGCTGCTAAAGATAGCACAGCTAGCAAGCTGGAGAATCGCGATTTATACCTGAGGTTCAGCTACAATCCAGACTGCAACCCTCAACCCCTCTTGCTTTTCCGTCTCTCCCTCCCATCTGCTCCTCTCACCTGCCGCTCCCTGCTGGGCCAAGCAGAGCAGGAAACAGGGAAAAATGACTCCCCTGAGGTGAGAGATAATGGGGCCAGCTCCTGGGGCCGGTGAGGGTGAAGTCCTGTCGCTCGCTGCCCCCGCAGCACCTGGGGCATCTGCGGATTCCCCCAGAGCCCTGCACCTGACGGCGAGGTTGCCCCTGCTCTCCTTCCAGAGCAGGCCTGAGGAAGTCAGTGCGCCTGACCGTCATGCTCAATTATTCCCGCCAGTAAGAGTTTAATTACAATTTCATGACAGTCATCATGTTTCACCCAAACAGCTGATGATGGCCTTGCGTTTTCGCCTGAGTCCAGCGGTTCCACCGCAGAGATCTTCATCCGAAGCCTTTCAACCCTCACAAATCAGTTCTGATAACAAGCCCTCTTGTGATTGTCGCCAAGTCCAAAGTGGGGCAGACGCAGCACCCTGGTGACTGGGGTTGAAGAAGGCCTTCGCCGGAGCAGGGCTGTGGGGTCTGCTGGCCACTTGGTCCTGGCCTCTGGTTCCAGGAGACAGTCTCTGATATTTACCCAGCGAGATCCATGGGTTGATTCCAGGTAAACAACGGCCAAGGATTTAAGAAGGGAGACTGCAGAGTGGGTTGTACCTGCAGGTGACAGAAAACCACATCCCTGCAGGGGCAGTAGGAGGGAGGGAATGTGTGTTCACCCCCTTCAGGGTGTCTTAGGGTTAGGCAGGTGGCCTTGGGGCAGGTCCTCAGTTTCCCCACTTGGAAGGTGGAGCTGATGAACCCTCCTCCACAGGGCACTTGTGAGGGCCACAGGAGGGGCTGTGGGAAGCTCTGAGCACGCTGCCTGCACACAGTAGCTGCTCAGATCAGTGGCTATTGACTTGAATTGGGTGCCAGATGACTTGCTGAGCTGGGTGAGTGGTGATGGGGAGCCCTTGCCTCCAGCCCTCCCCGTCCCGCCGCTGATGGTCTGCGGAGGCTCTGGGCACCACTGGACGGTGGGAACGTGGGTCTACATGGAGGCCGACCAGACATGGAGACTCAGGGATGTGGGCAATAGACTTTCCTGCTCAAACAGACAGCAGCGCTTTGGAGGCAGCCCCAGCCATGGCTGATAGGAGGCCAGACAGCATTCAGAGAAACTGGGGCAGGTGAGAGATGGCCAGCAGGGTCAGCCCAGGCCTTCCAGCAACAAAACAGAGCAAGGGTGTGTCCTGCAGGCAGGCGGGGTTCTACCCGCTGTGGGGCCCGGAGCCGGTGGTGAGGGGAGATCCTGACTCGGGGTGAAGAAGGGCATCCATAAGATCTGAGAAGAGGGGCAGTGCCTGAGCCCAGAGCTCAGCTCAGGCCCTGGGAATGAGTGCAGCAGACCCCGCGGTACACATCCATATCCCCTCTGCACCCACTGACGCGGGGCCCGCTGATGGAATAACTGGGGGTGTTCCGTGTAGTGTAGGCTCTGGGAGATAGCAAAGATTCTATGGCAGGGGCTGCTTAGGAGCCGGGGAGGAAACAGATCTCATCCTGGGAAGAAGCCATGGCAGAGGGAAAGGAGCGACTGGACTCAGAACAGCGACATCTGGGTTCTGGGCCCAACTCAGTCTCCAGATCGCTGTGTGAGCCGGGGCAAGTCACGTGACCTCTCTGCACATCTGCAGAGCAAGGCGCTTCTAAGAGCCCTCCCAGAGCCTTGACTGTAAAGCGTTCTGTGTGAATGCTCCCCTCCAACCCCCGCCTTAACCGTGACCTGTGGCTTCCCGGCTCAAACCCGCCTCCTGCCGGAAGGCAAAGTCAGCACCAGGAACCCACAGGGTGAGTCAGCAGCCCTCACGGTCGCTGCGTGATGCAGGTCTGGCGGAGACAAGGCTGCTCGGTTCATTAGAGTCTGGGGATAATGTGTCCTCGCCCTTGGAGATGCCATTACGGGGTGGTTTCTGCAGCTTCCTCCTTGGGAGGGAAGAGAACGGGGAGAAGGGGAAGCGGGAGATGAACCTGACTCACACCCCTGGGGGAGAGGCTGACACGGCAACGTTTTGTGCTGGTCTCAGCTTGGAGACTTAGATGCTGGAGGGGAGGCAGCCATTAGGCTCTTTCATCTCCTGTGACGGGAACCTCAGTGCGTAAACCTGGCTTGAGCTCAGAAGGGATTTATTGTTTTTATGCCACTGACAAGCTCAGGGATGAACCTTTAGTTCCACCTTGTTGCAGGGGCTCAGATGATGCCACCAGGATGTTCTCCATCTTTGAGCATCTCTCCCCCATGCAAGGCCATGCTCAGATCCCCCTTCTTGGAGGCCAGATGGTTTTCCATCCAGACTGGAGTCCAGCAGAGAAGAGAGAGCTTCCTCAACAACTAATCAAAAGTCCTGGGCCGATTCCCATTGGCTCCAAGGGTCACACACCTATCCCTGAACCAATCTGGGTCCGTGGGAAGGAACGTGGTGATTGCCTTAATGCAATCAAGAAAGATCCTGCAATCTGGAGGCAGGGTTGATCCAGCCTAAGCCTGGGATGGGCTGAGAGTAGGGGAGGGGGAAATTCTGGGGGAAATTACAGCTTTACTAGTAAAAGGGTGACAGGGTACTGGATGGCAACAGCCTACAGATATCCTCCACTGGGTTAGGGTAGAGGGCAAGAATAGCTAATGTATAATATCAAGAGGAATAGTGGGAGAAAAGCCATGAAGCATGGCTGATCTTACTTCATCTTCCCAATAGTCTAATTAGAGTGTGAGTACTATTATCCTAAATCCAGAATCCTATATTTTAGTGCTGGAAGGATCTTCAAAAGCACCTGGTCTGACATCCTTATGTTTAGAGATGAGGCAACAGACCCAGAAAGGTTAAGTGGCTCTCTCAGGGTCACATGGTTCATTAGCAGAAGACTTATGTCTTCCCAGACAGAGGTCGTTCCAGCCGGTGTTCATCTGCTCAGAGGTGCTGCTGAATTACAGTGAACGCTGTGCAAGGCGAGCCTGGCTCTCACTCAAACCAGGCAGGGCAGCCTACATGGGCTAGAGTCCATCCTGCCTTGGGTGAGTGGAAAAACGGGGCCCTCATCACCTCCCTGCCCCCACCCCCCCAGCATGGGCAGGTGTCTCAGCGGATACACCCAGCTGCTCCCTGCTGGAGACTCTCTCAGAGGATCCTGGGGCTCTTCACGTTTCACACTCCTGATCGGTAGCTGACCCCAACCTCTGCCGCCTGACCCTGCCTCCCTGCAGGCCTGTGAAAGCAGAAAAATTTACTCCAAGAGTATGAAAAATGGTGAGACTCTTCATGGTCATCTAGCCAAAACCCTGCATTTTATAGGAGGCAAACTGAGGCCCAGGAGAGCAGGGGCATTCCAAGGCAGGCAGAGCCATCCGGGTAGAAGGGCTCCTGGCTCCCAGTCTGATGCTTTTCCACCACCCCACTGGCCTTGCTGGTTGCATGAGCCCTGAGCTGCCCTTCCTGTGGCCTCTGATGGAGACTATCAACCATCCACATACTTACACACGGACAACCTCTCTCCCTTAAACAGTATCACGCTTTGCAAGGTGTATCCACTATCCCAGTTAAACATGAAACAAATGAGGGCCGGAAAGCAGTTGCGGATTGTCCAAGGTCGGCTGCCCACCAGTCAGAGATCAGGGCCAGCCCTCTGTGTCTCAGGACAGAAGCCTTTAAAGAGTTTGTGTCACTTACCCTCCTTGATCCCTGCAAGGCTGGAGTCCCTGTAACTGTTGCCCTAGTTATAGATGAAATAATGGGGCTCAGAGGGGCCCAGCCCTCTGGGCTCCCTCACACAGCTGGTCAGTGGTGAAGACGGGGTGGGCCAGCGTGCCTGGAGTCCAGTCTGGTACCCTGTCACCCTGCACACTGCCACTTGTACAGTTGGGAATGGCCTTCCTGAGAGTAACTGGAACCTGACCAGTGGAGCTCTAGACAAGTCAGGGGTTATTTTTCTCACTCATTGAGGTGGGATTCACTCAGTGAATCACTGGGGTGGGAGGTGGTGAAAGCCCAGCAGCTCCAAGATACCATCTGGCCAGCCTCCTCCTCTATCTCCCCTCAGTGTCCTCAGGGTGTGCGGACGCCCTTGAGGTCACAGCGTGGCTGCTCCACCTGGGCCTCCTTTCAGGCTGGGCAGCTGGCGGTCCTCTGGGAGAAGCCAGAGGCCCCTGCCCTTCCAGGGAATTTCCCAGAATGCCCTGCAGCCACCTCTGCCCCGTCTCATTGGTGGGAGCTGTGTCACGTGACAGCCTGCAGAAGGACGGGAAATGGGATCCTCCCAGACCGGGGCGCGAACCCGGTTCCCCTGCATCGGCAGGCGGACGCGCAACCACCGCGCCACCAGGGAAGCCCTATAATGTTTTTAAGTAGGGGAAATTGTTGTCCCGGACAAAATAGGGGTCGTGTCAGGAGGAAAGAAGAGGAGGGTGACTCTTGGTGGGCAGCCTGCAGTCTCTGCCCCAACATTTACAATCTCATTTTCATGTTTGCTACCTCCCTGGATCCACACAAGCCTGTTTGCTGTGATCAGGCAGTGAGAGACTGAGCCACTTGCCCGGGACCCCACAGGAGTGGTTTGAGGAACCAGGCTAGAGCCCGGCTCCCTGCAGCTCCCCAGATCTGCCCTCCTGCCCCGCGTTGTCTGCTGTCTCCTCTCTCACCGTCCCAATTCTCCGCTTCTCCAGCTCCCCAGGCCAGATGGGGTCAGCACATTCCTGCAGGCTGAAGATGAGAGGGCAGTTGTTTATCACTTATGGTTCTGACACAGACATACTTTTGGGCTGAACTACCTTAAGCAAGTCTGCTATGGAAAGTCCAAACTAAAACCAATCCCCTGGTGTTACACTCCCTCTCACATCCTGCTGGTGGGATATTCACTGGGGTAACCTTAGCAGAAGACAGTTGGGCAGCGTCTATCAAAATTCAAAATGCACATGTCCTTTGTCTCAGCAATTTAACTTCTAGGAGTTGATCATTCTGAAATACGTTAGAGTACAAAGCTATGTAAGGATCTTCACTACAATGTTATTTGTAATAGCAAAATTGAAGAAATCTAAATGTCTATCAGTAGGAAATTGGTTACTTAAATTATGGCACATCCATACCATTGAGTACGGAGCAGCCATTAAAATGATTGAATTTGGCCTCTGTGATCTGACTTGGGAGAATGTCCATGATGTGGTTTTGAATGAAGAAAGTAGACTGATGAAAAATACAAATAACATTATAAAGATTCTGATAATCTTGGTTTGTATACAAATAAGTGATTGTATCTGGAAGGACATGTGCCTGTGTGGGAGACTCTCAGGAAAATTCCTCATGCATTGAGGCCCTCTCATTACATGAACTCTATGTCCCTTATCCAAGCCATTTGTGCCTGAGATCCCTTCCCTTTTTGCCTACATCAGTAATGTTCCCATGTCTTCTGGATCATTCCAATTAGTGTACAAACACACAATTAATTCTCTAATCCCCCCCAAATAAAAACAAGTCAAAAGCCAACCTCTTCTGCTACTTTTGTTTCCCTTTACAATAAAACAAAAGTCACAATTATTACTATCTTTAATTCCCCTCCTCCCAGTTTCTTTTCACTGCACTCTAATTGGATTTCATCCCCTCACACTCCACCATAACTGCTCTTGTCAAGGTCATCAAGTACCTATGCACCGATAAACCCAATGGTCAACTTTCAATGACATTTGACCTATCAGTATTTGGAATAGTTGCTCATGGCTCTCAAACCTTCCCTCCTCTCCGCTCTGGGATCCCACACTCTCTCGGTTTTCTCTGCTTCCCTGGTTACTCCTCCTCCATGTCCTTTGCTCGTTCTTTCTTGGCTTCTCAACCTGTAACCCTTGAGTTATTCTAGAGTTCTGCTGTTGGTTCTCTTCTCCTTATCCTCCCTCACCCCCTTGGGGACTTCACCAGACTTGTGGCCTTTACATGCCATTCATATGCTGATGGCTCCCAAGTGTACATCTCAACCTGGACCTCTCCCTAAACGTTAGGCTTATACATCCAGCTGTCTATTCATTCCTCCTTCCCTACCTTCCTGGCCTCCTGCCTCCCTTCTTCCCTTCTTTCTTCCTACCTACCTCCTTCTCTCTCTCTTTCTTTCTACCAAAAATCATATATTATCTCTATAATTTGTGCACGCAAGCTCATGCGTGTGTGTGAAACACCCTTACAAGCAAGAACTATTTTCAAGAGAAAGCAATTCCACACTTTACGAAAAAGATTTCCAAAGCCTTCCTTGAAATGCTACACTCTCCAGAGAGCTACAGGAAATGATTTTGATTTATAAACCCATTTCTTTTATGCTCCAATGCAACCCTTAAAAACCGTCTCAATTTCTGTTTCAAGTTCTGTCCAATTCAACCAGTATTTTCCCATGTTCTTACTAAGAGCTGGGTGCTGTGCTTGGCACTGTGTGGGGACAGAGATGAATAAGATCCATGTTCCAAGGGAAACTGACACTGTCAACTCTCTTACAGAGAAGGCTTTTAAGAAGAACTTACTTGGGCAGCTGATGCCACACGAAATTTAACAAAACCCTAAGCACCATAAGCAGATTGAACTGACAGCCCAGAATGAATAAATGCCCCTGGTTTCTGACAAAAATTCTTTCCTTGATTGGACTCTAGCCTAGTTCCTCTGAACCCTCCTTCTGAATAAGCCTAACCTTAGCTCTAAAGAATTGAACAAAACACTAACAGTTTCTAACAGCTCAAGGCCACATCCCTAGGATGTCCTTAGCCCCTCTTAAAGAGCCTGCCTGACAAAGCTCAAGGATGCCAAAAGAAGTTTTGTTTGTTCCAGCCAACACCTGAAGATATGGCTGCCGTCTCCCAACCTTCATGGGGGGGCAGGAGCCTAACTCAATGAGTGCCACTTAGCAAACCCAGATGGGTTTTATGTGGACCAACCTTCCTTCCCACTCTTTGTAATTTTTCACTTTCCTGACTCTGCTCAAGACCCTGCCATTGCCTCTCTTCCTCATCATTCTCCCTTTAAAACACCGAATCACCTCTGCACAGATTGGGGTAGAGCTCAGCTCTTTCCCTTAGTGTCAGTAGTTATTGAATAAATTCTATTTTCACTGCTGTAACTAATGTCTGGCTGTGTTTATCTTCAACATCTCTCAGGCTGGTGGGGCAGCCAGAAGGGGCATAACTATACACAGAAGGGTAGCTGAGGGATGGCAGGGGGAAGAGCTGCCAAAGTCACCTAGATTTTCTCCTATGTTTTCTTTTAGAAATTTTATAGTTTGCATTTTACCTTTAGGTCTATGATCAATTTTGTGTTAATTTTTGTGAAAGATGTAAGGTCTGTGCCTGGGTTCATTTGTTTTTGCAAATAGGTATACAATTATTCCAGCACCATTTGTTGCAAACACTATTATTTCTCCATTGACTTGCCATGCCCTTTTGTAAAAAACCAGTTGACTATTTTTATGTGGGTCTATTTTGGGGCTCTCTATTCTGTTCCACTGATCTAAGTGTCTAACTTTCATTGTCTTTAAAACTGTAGCTTTATAGTTAATCTCGAAATTGGATAATGTGAGTCTTCCAACTTTGTTCTTTTTCAGTATTATGTTTCCACATAAATCAGCTTGTCAATATCTACAAAATAACGTACTGGGATTTTGACTGGTATTGCATTGAGTCTATATGTCAAGTTGGGAAGAATTGGTGTCTTAACAATATTGAGTCTCAGTTCATGAATATGGACTGTCTCTTCTACTTAGACCTTCAAAAATTTCTTTTATCAGTGTTTTTATAGTATGTAGATCCTGAACTTATTTTGTTTTATATATACCTAAGTTCTTTGGTTTTTTGGTGCTATTGTAAGTGGTATTTAAAAAATTCAAATTCCATTTGTTCATTGCTGGTATGTAGAAAAGCAATAGACTTTTGTATATTAACCTTGTATCCTGTGGCCTTGCTATACTTATTTTAGGTTTTTTCTTTGCAGAATTTTAGTGATTTTCTGTAAAAAACCATGCCAACTATGAATGAAGACAGTTTTATTTCTTCCTTTATGATATATATGCTTTTAATTTCTTTTTCATGTCTCATTGCACTAGCTAGGATTTCCAGTATGATGTTGAATAGGAGTGATAAGAAAGAAGACATCCTTACTTTATTCTTGATCTTAATCTCATCATTAAGTATTGATATGATGTTGGCTGTAGGTTTTTTGTAGATGTTCTTTATTGTGTTGAAGAAGTTTTCCTCTATTCCTAGTTTGCTGAGAGGTTTTTGTTTTGTTTTGTTTTTTTTTTGAATGATGATGAATAGGCGTTAGATTTTGTTAAATGCTTTTACTGCATCAATTGATATGATTGTATGATTTTTCTTCTTTAGCCTTTTGCTATGGTGGATTACACTGACTGATTTTCAAATGTTGAACTATCCTTGCATTTTCAAATGTTAACAGTTCTTGACAATATGGAGTCTTCTAGCCCATAAATCTGGAATAAAATCCACTTGGTTGACATGTTCATCCTTGTTATACATTGTCAGATTTGATTCGCTAATATTTTCTTGATAATTTTTGTGTTTGTTCATAAGAGATATTGATCTGTAGTTTTCTTTTGTTGTAAAGTCTTTTTTTTTTTTTTTTTTTTTAGGTATTGGGATACTATTGACTTCATAGGATGAATTAAGATGTGTTCCCTCTGTTTCTATTTTTTGGAAAAGATTGTAGAGAATTGGTAATATTTCTTCCTTAAATGTTTGGTAGAATTCACCAGCAAAACCATCTGGGCCTGTTGTTTGCTTTTTTGGAAGACTTTAAAAGAATTATTGAATCGATTTCTTTAATAGCTGAAGGGCTACGCAGGTTATATATTTGGCTTTCTGTGAGTGTTGGTAGTTTGTGTCTTTCAAGGAGCTGGTCCATTTCAGCTAAGTTATCAAATTTGTGTGCATAAAGTTGTTCCCTTATTATTCCCTTAGTATCTTTTTGATGTCCATGGGATCAGTACTGATGACCATTTTTTCATTTCCGATATTGGTAATTTGTACATTCTCTCCTGTTTCCTTGTTCAGCCTGGTTAGATAAGAGAAAAAAGCTCCTTAAATGATGAAACCGTAAACTTCAAGGTCAGGTTTTACTAGTTTTTTGTAGATTTTTTTGCTCTCTGGCACATGAAATGTTTCAGGAAGGTAATACTTGCATAATGTATTGAGTTGTTATATCTCAAAATGACAGAAGTTTTGAATACTACAATCCCCTGACCTTAACAAGTTTAGAATTTTAACTTTCAGCAAGTCATTCACAATTAACTGAGCATCTACTATGTGGCAGTCACTGTGCTGAGCCCTGGAATACAATGGTGAGCAAATTAGACATGTTTCCTATCTTCATGGTAACGAAACTGGATAATGTGAGTCTTCCAACTTTGTTCTTTTTCAGTATTATGTTTCCACATAAATCAGCTTGTCAATATCTACAAAATAACGTACTGGGATTTTGACTGGTATTGCATTGAGTCTATATGTCAAGTTGGGAAGAATTGGTGTCTTAACAATATTGAGTCTCAGTTCATGAATATGGACTGTCTCTTCTACTTAGACCTTCAAAAATTTCTTTTATCAGTGTTTTTATAGTATGTAGATCCTGAACTTATTTTGTTTTATATATACCTAAGTTCTTTGGTTTTTTGGTGCTATTGTAAGTGGTATTTAAAAAATTCAAATTCCATTTGTTCATTGCTGGTATGTAGAAAAGCAATAGACTTTTGTATATTAACCTTGTATCCTGTGGCCTTGCTATACTTATTTTAGGTTTTTTCTTTGCAGAATTTTAGTGATTTTCTGTAAAAAACCATGCCAACTATGAATGAAGACAGTTTTATTTCTTCCTTTATGATATATATGCTTTTAATTTCTTTTTCATGTCTCATTGCACTAGCTAGGATTTCCAGTATGATGTTGAATAGGAGTGATAAGAAAGAAGACATCCTTACTTTATTCTTGATCTTAATCTCATCATTAAGTATTGATATGATGTTGGCTGTAGGTTTTTTGTAGATGTTCTTTATTGTGTTGAAGAAGTTTTCCTCTATTCCTAGTTTGCTGAGAGGTTTTTGTTTTGTTTTGTTTTTTTTTTGAATGATGATGAATAGGCGTTAGATTTTGTTAAATGCTTTTACTGCATCAATTGATATGATTGTATGATTTTTCTTCTTTAGCCTTTTGCTATGGTGGATTACACTGACTGATTTTCAAATGTTGAACTATCCTTGCATTTTCAAATGTTAACAGTTCTTGACAATATGGAGTCTTCTAGCCCATAAATCTGGAATAAAATCCACTTGGTTGACATGTTCATCCTTGTTATACATTGTCAGATTTGATTCGCTAATATTTTCTTGATAATTTTTGTGTTTGTTCATAAGAGATATTGATCTGTAGTTTTCTTTTGTTGTAAAGTCTTTTTTTTTTTTTTTTTTTTTAGGTATTGGGATACTATTGACTTCATAGGATGAATTAAGATGTGTTCCCTCTGTTTCTATTTTTTGGAAAAGATTGTAGAGAATTGGTAATATTTCTTCCTTAAATGTTTGGTAGAATTCACCAGCAAAACCATCTGGGCCTGTTGTTTGCTTTTTTGGAAGACTTTAAAAGAATTATTGAATCGATTTCTTTAATAGCTGAAGGGCTACGCAGGTTATATATTTGGCTTTCTGTGAGTGTTGGTAGTTTGTGTCTTTCAAGGAGCTGGTCCATTTCAGCTAAGTTATCAAATTTGTGTGCATAAAGTTGTTCCCTTATTATTCCCTTAGTATCTTTTTGATGTCCATGGGATCAGTACTGATGACCATTTTTTCATTTCCGATATTGGTAATTTGTACATTCTCTCCTGTTTCCTTGTTCAGCCTGGTTAGATAAGAGAAAAAAGCTCCTTAAATGATGAAACCGTAAACTTCAAGGTCAGGTTTTACTAGTTTTTTGTAGATTTTTTTGCTCTCTGGCACATGAAATGTTTCAGGAAGGTAATACTTGCATAATGTATTGAGTTGTTATATCTCAAAATGACAGAAGTTTTGAATACTACAATCCCCTGACCTTAACAAGTTTAGAATTTTAACTTTCAGCAAGTCATTCACAATTAACTGAGCATCTACTATGTGGCAGTCACTGTGCTGAGCCCTGGAATACAATGGTGAGCAAATTAGACATGTTTCCTATCTTCATGGTAACTGGTCTAACATGAGTCATGATATCACAAATAAACAGAAAGTTGCTACTGTGGTAAATTATATAGGGAGAAAGAGTCTATGATGCCAATTCATAGAGGAATTTGACCAAGCTCAGGAAATCAAGGAAGGATTCCCCAAGGAAGAGACAATGGAGCTGAGGTCTAAAGATTGAGTAGAAGGTACCTAGGCAGAAAGTGAAATGTGTTGCTGGTAGGGGTGACAGCACATGCAGAGGCCCTGAGGTGGGAAGGACTACATCAATATGAAGTCCTGAAAGAAGGCCAGTGTATTTGGGGAGGACATAAGGCATGGGAGAGTGTTGGGAACTGATGCTGGAGAGGGCAGGGCCTGGCCAGGGTGGAGTTGGGCCTTTATTCTAAGAGTTGTGGGAGTTGTTCCTGCTAAGACTGGTCCAAAACACTAAGACCACTCTCCAGTTCCCTCTTCTTTGCTCAGAAGGAAATGGGAACTGGCAGAGAACTGTGTTCATCACCTATTGTCTTCCTCATTTAGCCAGCTCTGTGGGGCATTCCCATGTAGTTGTTTCTTTTAAATAGTTTTATTGACATATAAGTTGTAATAAAATTCACCCATTTTAAGAGTATGTTCAGTGATTTTTAGTAAACTTCAAGAGTTGTGGAGAAAGTGGACATCCAACTTGTATTGGAACTTTCGTATCACATATGACAAAGGAACAATTTCAAAGTGGGTGATGTGGAGAAGGGCAAGACGATTTTTCAGCAGTGTGTCCAGTGCCCTACCGTGGAAAAGAGAGGCAAGCACAAGACTGGACCAAACCTCCATGCTCTGTTTGGGCGAAAGACAGTTCAGGACCCTGGATTCTCTTAAGCAGATGTCAACAAGAACAAAGGCATCACTGGGGAGTATTTGGAGAATCCTAAGTAGTACATCTCTGGAACAAAAGTAATCTTCACTGGCATTAAGAAGGCAGAAAGCGTAGACTTAGTAACTTCTCTCAGAAAAGCTACTAATGAGTAATAGGTGGCTACTGCCCTATTTATTACAACACAGAAATGTCTATGACCTTTTTATGCATACCGTATCTAAACTGATCTCATATACCAGAATTCAGATGATGAATGGCTGATAGAATATTTCTGTTGGACAGTCCTGATTTAAATAGGATTGGCTTGTGGCTAAACGATGATCAGCTTTTTGAATTTTGATAGTAATTCTGGTTCAGCAAGGGCTGTCACTGTTTTCCCCTTCTAAAGATATGATTGAATTTGATTAGTAATGTTCAACTTTTCACAGAGATGGTGAATGCCATCTCAAAACCTATAGGAGTTTGGTTTTATAGGTAGATCTATACAACAGTTTATATTAACATATTTAAGTACTGAGGAGATTCCTTTATTGTTTTATAAAACAGAGCAAGACTCACCTGTGTGTTTCAAGTTGTGTTTACCAGCCTGTTAAGGCAAGGGTTGAAGATAAGCTGGCAATGTCTACTTTATCTTTTTGGTCTTAACTATGCCTATTTAATTAAAATTAAAATACAGGGAATTAAAATTCCCTGTATCTAAAATGTTGCCTTTTATTTAATGAAAGGCATTTTAGTGTAGTTTATGTATAATATCAAAGAATATTGAACACACACACACACACACACACACAAACAAGAGTTGTGTAACCATCACCGAAATCCAGTTATTGAACATTTCTATCACCCCAAAAGTTCCCTTGTGTTTGCTTGCAGTTAATCCCCACCTTCCTCTCCCCTCCAAACACACATAATGTCCTAGGCATTCAAGGTCTGATTTGTGTCTCTGTAAGTTTGCCTTTTGTGGACTCTTCATATAAAGGGAGTCTTACTGTATGTAGTTTTTGCATCTGGCTTCTTTGTATAATATATTTCAGGTCATTCATGTGTAGTATGTGTCAGTAGCACATACTGAGTGGTATCCACTGGATGGATACTCATATTTATGTATCCACTCAAATTTGATGGACGTTTGGGTTGTTCTGCATTTTGGTTGTCATGAATAATGCTGCTATGAATGTCTGCATATGAATCTTTTTTGTGAACATAGGTTTTTTATTTCTTTTAGGGAGATTCCTGGGAATGGAATAGCTGGGTATCATGGTAAGTTTATGTTTAGCTTTTTAAGAAACTGCCACACTGTTTCCCGAAAGTAATTATACCATTTTACATTGCTATCTGCAGTATAAGAGAGTTTCTATTTCTCTACTTCTTTAACAACACTTGATATTGTCCTTTTAAAAAGTATAGTCATTCAAGTGGGTGTGAATTAGTATCTCACTGCTGGTTTTAGTTTGCATTTACCTAATGACTAATCTCATTAGTTGAATATGTTAAGCATGTTTTAATGAGCTAATTAGCCATCCATATATTTTCTTTGGTGAAATATCTACACAAGTCTTTAGCCTATTTTTACATTGATTTGTTTGTCTTCTTATTATTGAATTATAAGTGTTCTTGATATATTTTGGATACAATACCTTAATCAGTATGAGATTTACAAATATTTCCTCCCAGTCTGTGGGCTTGTCTTTTCATTTTCTTAATGGTGTCCTTTGAAACAAATTTTAAAAATTTTGATAAAGTAATTTGCTGATTTTTTTTTCTTTTATGGATCTTCTTTTTGATCTCTTCCAAAAAGGCGAAAAATTCTTCGCCTAACACAACGTCCCAAAGATGTATTCCTTGTTTTCTTCTGGGAGTTTTACTGTTTTAGCTCTTATATTTAAGTCTTTAATCCATTTGGGGTTAATTTTTGTGTATGGAATGAGGTGAGGGTTTAAGTTCACGTGGGTAGCCAACTGCCCCAGCATCATTAGTTGACAAGTTTGAACAAATGGTCAAACGTGCCTTGACAATTCAACAAAACATTGAATTGTCTTTGGACCTTAGTTAAAAAACAATTCACCATAAATTTAATGGCTTACTTTAGGACTCAGTTTCTTTTCTTTGATCTATATGCCTATCTTGCACCAATGCCACACTATCTTGATTACTATGGCTTTATAATGTGTTTCAAGGTCAGGTAGTATCAGTCCTCCAACTTCGTTCTTTTTCCAAATAGTTTGGTCTATTCTCTGTCCTTAGAATTTCCATATAAATTTTAGAGTCAGTTTGTCAATTTCTATAAAAAATCTTGCTGAGATTTTTATAAAGATTGCATTTAATACGTAGATCAATTTGGGGAGAATTGCCAACTTGACAATATGGAGTCTTGTAGCCCATGAACATGAAATGGCTCTCCATTTATTTAGATGTTCTTTAATTGATCTCAGCCATGTTTCATAGTGTTCAGTGCACAATCTTGCCCTTCATTTGTTAAATTTATTCCTAAGTATTTTCTTATTTATGATGTTATTGTGAATGGCCATATGTTGATGTTTTATTTTTACCAGTCTGGCTGTTAATTCTTTCTCTCAGTTTCTTTTTCCTGGAAATGACCTCATTCTAAGACCGGGCAGAATCAGGAAATCAGGAGGGCTTCACTTTGGCATGTTCTGTGCCTCCAGCCTGCCTTCAGAAGACCCAGGTTTCCCAAAGCCCAGACACCAGCTGATTGCAGCTCAGAGTACAGTTAACCTTGGAGGCCCCAGATAAATGACAAGGCTGTCCTGTCAGACAAGAGAGTTTAGAAAGGTGGGAGCCACAGGAAGTGGATCTCACGGGTGTGCCCTTCATAGGGGACTTTGGGATACAGCAGATCCCAGATGTGGGTCCCAGGAACCGTGAGCAGGGCTGCGGGCTGGAACGGTGCCCTGGGCGGGGGGAGGGGTGTGGTGTTTGGGGGGCAGGGGGTGCGGTTGGCCACAGAAAAGGGCAGTGGCTGAGGCATGGGCAGCTCTGGGCAGCAGGAGGAGGACGCTGCCCCGACAGGACTGCTCACCCACGTGCACAAGTGTTCACCCCGTGCCAGGCGCTGAGCTTGTGGCCGAGCCTGGAGCTGGGCTAGAGCTACTCAGAACCTTGGGGCGATATCAGGCCTGGAGCACAAGTGGGGGTGGGTCCCAGGATGGGGAGACAGGGCAGCCAGAGGGAGGACCTGAGAGGGGCTGAGGGGGAGCTCAATATCTGTCAGACCAGTGATGGAGACCAACTAGTGAGTGCCTACTGTGTACTTCACACAATGCTTTGCTTCTTCTCATTTAACTCTATGAGGATGGAACTGTTATTGCCTTTGTTTTACAGATGAGGAAACTGAGGCTCTGAGAGGTGACATAACTGTCTGCCAGGCACCAGCCTCTCCAGCCTCATCTCTCACCTCTGCTCCACCCCTTAAAGTTACAGCCCATCCTCCAGCCATTCCAAACCATGTGTTCCTCCTTGAACAGGCCAAATGCTTCCCAGCCTCTGAGCCTCTGCACATGCTGTTCCCTCTGTCTGGTGTGCCCTTCCCACCATGACATCCCAACAAACTCCCCCACTCCCCCCTCAGTTCAATGTCACTCTGTGAAGCTTGCCCGACCTCCCCAGGCAGATTCACACAAATCCTGCTCGGAGCTCCCCCAGATCCCACACATCCCTGCAGCCAGCCCTTCTGACAGCACCAGACTCTCCTGCTCCTGTATTCTCACCCACCAGGCTTAGAGCTCCCGGAGGACCAGGGTATGGCTTATAAAGTGCTAAATAAGTGCTTCTGGGCGCCTGAATGAATGAATGAGTGAGCAGGTGAGTGAAGGCTTTGGACCACGGAAAAGTGAAGAGACCCCGGGGGTCATATCTTGTTCTCCTGAAGGGTTGACATCAAAGGTCACCACCCCCTTGTTGACTCAAACAGGTGTTTCAGGGACTGGAAATGGCATGAGAAGTTCTGCAGTCTATGCCCCTGCCTCTAGGCTGGAAGCCAGTGTCTTTCTTATTTGATGTATGAATCAGAGAAGTCACCCTCTCTGTCCAGTGTCACAGGCGGCACCCTGCCAAGAGCCTTGATTTGCGATAGGCACATCCAGCATCCGCCACAGTCATCAGAGCGGCCTGGCAGCCCCAGGCATTGTGCGCTCAGCACCTGCCCAGCCCTGTGCGGCGGGCGCCGTGAGTATCATCTAATTCAGCTCTCACTGCACACCAATGGGCTGTGTACTACACCCTCATTTTATCTGTGTTTCGTTGTGCTTAGTTTTCTCCATACAAAAGAAACATATGCTCATCTTAAAAACTTCTTTAAGCAATAAAGAAGATGAGAGCCCTCATCAGCACGTGCTGTGATTCCCATTTCACAGATGAGGAAACTGAGGTACTTTCTATACAACACCTTATTCCCCTATGATCACGCAGCTGGGCTCTCTGTCTGCCTGGTGTGACAGTGGCAGCTCAGTGACTCAGGGGGAAACCACGGCCCGGTGGAGGGCTTGGGCCAGGGTTGTGGTGCTGGCAAATTGATATTCACTTGTGCCACCCATTATGGTGCCTGCCTCCCCACTCAGGGATGGCAGAGAAGAGCAATAATCTTGACAAAATCTAAATAGCATTGTTTCAAGTGAGCTGGAGAGGAGTCTTTGTACATTGGGTTCCCGGGGAGTCCGTAAATCTGAGGCTGATGAATTACCTGGACAGGTGCCTCTGCCACCGGCATCCTTGCAGAGGACCAGAAAGCGGGATAATTACTTTTCTGGCACTGGCTGTCTAGAGCGAGTGGGTCCATTTTTCTCTTTTATTACCATTGAATTTCAGGAAAGTGTCTGCTGAGTCCCCCACCCCTGCCTGCCTTTTCTTAATGTTGGATTTATTTGATGACTCCCCTAGGCCTGGTGGTGGGGGTCAGAGTGAGCCCTGCAGTGAGGAGGACTCGGCCCCTGAGCCCACCTGCCCGAGGCTTTAATCGGCGGGTGTGATGGGTGGGTGGCTGGACATCCACCCATTCAGAACCATCATCCCCATTAGTGGTGCCGTAAATTTTCCTTCCTTCCCTTTCCCTTGCTCTGTGGGCTGGCTGTGCCCAAGTCAAGGCAGCAGTAATGGGCTGAGGCAAAGGTTTTCTTAGCCTTGGGAGATGTAGTCTGAGCAGCCATGGACAAAGACGAAATTTGAGGTTCAGTTATTAAAGGAAGATGGGAGAATCTGCTGGGGGGCACTGGCAGACCCGTCCCACTCAGGCGTGCAGATGAGGGGTGTTTCTGGGAGTTGGGGTGGAGCTGGTAGTGGGAGAGGAAGGAGCTGGGTCCATTCTGTCCTCTCCACCTTCTTTCCCTCCCCCAAAAGCTGCTTTCCACTCCATGTTTCTCAAACTTGACACTGATATGTGGTCCTTTTGTTGCCTTAATTTGGATCTCTCAAAGTGCCTTCTGGATCATCTCTTAGCTCTGGGATCCCTCAAACTAGGGAGACCCCCCCCCGCCGAACATTTGGATAATTAGGTAACATTTACATTGACAGAGCCTTATACAGCTATGGTAACCACTGCTGAAACTCATTGTTTATTCACTCACTCACTCACTCACTCTCTCACTCAGTATTTACTGGCTACTTGCTCGGTGACAGGATCTGTGCTAGGGGTTGGGGATACAACAGAGAGAAGAATCAGATATGGTTCCTGCCCTCCTGGAGCCTAGACTACAGTGGGAGCAGACAGTATAAAAAGTAAATCATCTATGTACAGTTATAGCTCTAGTAAAGGGTCAGGGAAGGCTGTCTTGAGCAAGTGATGAATGTGAGTTTCTCAGGTAAGTGGGAAGAAAAATGCACTCTAGGCAAAAAGAACAGCATGTGCAAAGGCCCTGGGGTGGGCAGGTTAGCATGACCAGGAGGCAAATGTGGCTGGAGCAGATAAAGTGAGGGGAGCGGGGTAAAGTGGGGCTGGAGCAACATTGGCCCAGGCTGTCTCTCCAGTCAGGGCTGCAGGAAGCCTTTGGAGACATTTGAACAGGGAAGTGTGAGCCCTAGTCAGGCAGTCTCCTAAAACATCCTCCACTTCTAGAGAGAGCTGAGGCCACTGCGATTCTTTTGCTGTCTTCAACCGTGTTCCCACACATCTGGATTCGCTTATGTCAGAGCCAGATTCACTGCAGTCCGTGGGGGAAAGAAAGAATCCAGAGTAACACACTGGCTGCGGCGATGCCCCCGGTTCACACCCCTGGTGTTGAGGCCCGAGTCCTGGACAGACCTTGGCTGCTAACACCCTTTTCTTGGAGGCTGCAGTGACCATGTACATGGATGGAAATAGTCTCCATTAGCCCTTGTTGACCTCACTCTTGTCTAATAACCAAGTGTAAAGCCTTCTCTGGATTAAACTTGGCCCTTTGAGCCTCAGCATAAACAGGGAAAGATCAGTCCTTTCAGGACACAGAGAGCCAAAGCACTTCCTCTTTTGGGAAACCGCTCACACCCATTCCAGGAAGGCCTGAGTGGGTGCTCTCAGGAGCAGCATTAGCTCTGTCTCCCTTGCCTGTTCCCTTGTGTTCCCATGCTCTCTCGAATAGAGGGAAGGGGTGGGCTTACAGCCGGCTTGGGTCGAAGTTTAGCCCACCTCACCTGTACCATGGCCTGTGGTCAGTGACCACGAATGATGTAATATTAATAGTTGGGGTAATGAGGGCATCATCATCTCCCCCTTCCAATTTTCCTACTGACTCTTAAAGTAGGAGCCGCCACACTCTTGGGACTATTGTCCAGAAGCATTTGCCTCAGTTTCCACCTCTCACTTTCTCTTATTTAAGGGAGAAGCAGGGGCTTGTCTGATGAGCGCATTCAACTGACATAGTCATTCTGTAATCCACACAATTAGATTGAACCAATCTAATTGGACCAGCAATATTGGCCCAGTTGAGGACCATGGTGCAGGGAAATTCTCCCTATTTGTCCACTTTGCCCAGTTGAGGACCATGGTGCAGGGTCCACTCCCAGGCTCTGCCCCTCACTAGCTGAGTCATCTTAGTCAGGTGACCTCACCTCTCTGAGCATCGCGTGTAAAGGGTGAGTGGGGTTGTCCAGAGCAAATTGTGCTTGGAGAGCCGTGAAAGGGAATGCAGACAGCAGGGGGCATTGGCTCAAGAGGTCAGAATTACCCTGGTGTCTCACTGTCTCCTGGCTCTGTGTCTACTTCACTGATAATCTCTTTTAACTGTAATGTCAGTCCTTCGCGTTATCATGAACCTTGTGTCTCTAACGTTGGTCAGACTCCAGATCAATAAAACCCCAATCAAAGTGGCTTGCATCATAAGGACATTCATTATTTCACGTGAAGAGAATCCAGGGGTGGATGAGGTTACCGATTTGGTTGAATTGACAGCCCAAGGGCTATTCTAGGATTTTAGGAGAATTCGGAAAGGGACACCAGCAAGGAAGGTGTCAGCAGGATCCACGGGAGGGGAAAGCGGGGAGAGTGTACTATTTCTCGAGCACTCATGTTGCATGATCTTCGGCAAACCTTTCTGCCTCCGTGAGCCTCAGTTTCCCCATGTGCACAGTTGGACAGTAACTGCCCCCATCCCACAGGCTGTCGCGAGACTCAGTGAGATGATCCGAGTGAATCCCTTTGTGTGGCGCCTGGTAGGTGGTGAGCACTCAGTAAATAGCTCTTATTGCCGGCGCTATTGCCGGGGTTGATGCCGTGTGAAGGCTGTCGGGTGGGTGATTCCGCTTGTTCTGTGTTGTCCCTGGATGTGGAGCTGGGATCTTCAAAAGGAACCACCAGGAGGCAGAGTTCAGCTCAGGAGAAGGGACCTTCTGATCAGGTGAGCTGCCCAGCACAGGGCAGTGGACAGCGCCCCTCCCCAGAGGTCAGGCACAGCCAGGTCAGGCCCGGAGGGAGCCCCTGTGGCAGGGACTCAGGCCGCACTGCCTCCAGTGCTTCTAGCTTGGGTTGGGGGCGTTCTGGGGGATAAACCAATTATGGAAGCAGACAGCACAGTTACAGCTTCTGAGCACACACGAGACATGAAAATAGCCTCTCTGGATTCAACTGGACTCCTTGCCCAGCTGGCAGCCTGTGGCTCCTGGCCTCAGGCCTCAGCAAAGCCACGGGGCCATAGGATCAATTCTCCCTTCGTTGACACAGCCCTCGCTGCCACTCAATGCGCGGGGGGAGGGGGAGAGCCCAGTTTGCCCTGGACGGTGCTCTGCAAACCAGCCAGCTCTGGCCCTGTTGAATCCTGACCCTGTCTCTTCCAAACACTTAACCTCTCTGAGCCTCAGTCTCCCTTTCTGTAAAATGGGAACTAAATCCACTTCATACTTCTGTTGGGCCTTAAATGAGTTCACATATATGAAACGAGTTCGTCTACAGGTGTGTTTTGAGTGACAACTATATGCCAGGCACTGAGTTAAACTCTCTAGGGACATAGAATGCGGACATAATGGTGGAGACCCCATAGGTTGCAGTGAGGTTTGGCTGAATCACTAGATGTAAAGCATTTAGCACGGTGTCTGCCTCCCAGGCCCAAAGACACAGGGAGAGTGGCACTTAGGGCTTGGGGCAGTACTCCTTGGACATAACTCCCCAGGGAAGTTTTTAAAAAACTGCAGATTCAGGACCCCTAGCACTAGAGATGCTGGTGCAGCAGCTGTGGATGGGGTCCAGGAACCTGCATCTTTAATGAGCTTCCCAGAGGAGGCTGATGAAGGGGTTCCTTAGTCTGGGGTATGGGAATCAGCACAACAGGGACATAGAGATGAATGACGGGGCACAGGGGCTAGAGGGGAGATGCCCACTTGTAAAGAGCTTCGTTGTGAGGCTGAGCAAGGCACCAGCTCTGGAGCCAGGAGGCCTGGGTTCAAGCCCCAGCTCTACCACTCTCCTGCTGTGTGACTTGGGCACATCCCTCCGACCTCAGTTTCCTCATCTGCAAAATGGGGCCATTGTGATTTGCTATGAGGGTTAGATGGGCTGCCCTACATGAAGAAATAGCCCAGGGTGATTCCTGCAGGGCTGTGAGTCTCCTGTCCTCACCTTCCCCCAATCCACCTCTGAACGACCCCACAGACTTGCCACCGTCTGTCCTGCACAGGGATGGTCAGCTCCTGAGAGGCAGGAGGGGGCTGCCCTCATCCCTGGGCCCTGAACCTCTGCCCAGGAGGAAGGAAAGCTGTCTGCCTGGTGGCAAGGTCAGGGGTGAGCACTGGGCCGTGGAGTCCCCCTCTGCCCCGGCTCCCGCAGGAAAGTGGTGAACCTGTAACTAATGCCTGTGCAGATGGAGTATCTGAATGCCTCCCAGGCTCCTGCGGTGTAGCTAAACCCAGAGCCTCTTCTTCCCCTGCACAGTACTTGGCCTGCCCATGGCCTTTGACCTTCTGACCCAGGAAGGAGGTTGGAAGCCATTGTGGCTGATGGAGGTGGGTGGGGAGAGAGGAGTCCTTATGTGACCTCCCCAGGGTCACTCGGCAAGTCAGTGCCAGTGGGGCTTCCAGCTCCTTCCAGCCTCCCCATCGTCAGTGCCAGACCCTCTTCTCTGGGCTGTGTCCAGAGCAGACAAGCTTTACTGTGACCACAGTTACTGTTGGCATCTTTCCACGGGGGCTCCATGCTCTCTCATCTCCATTGTCTCAATTAGCGTCAGGGCTGCTTTTATTAGGAGATCTCCTTTCAGGAGTGACATAAAACATTTCTCGAAAGGAAGTACCGTTTCCATTTTCTCCCCCTCTTACCCATCATAACGCATTTCCATTTCAGTTGAGTCTGTTTTCTTTTTGTGCATCACATTTCAGAATCTGCGGCATTAAAGACCAGCTGGGATGCCGTTTTGAGCGGTCCATTCCCAGCACCTTCCTGCTCCTCCTCCCCGCCCCTGAGTGGGCTGGTCTCCTCCTGATCGTGGCTCCCTTGGAAAGAAGGGCTTGAACCCACTTCTGTCTGCCTCAAAGCCTCTTAACAGCCTGCTCCACCCTCCTGCAGGCCCCCAGATGTAGATGATGATGGTGGTAAAAATGGTCCAGGTGTTGCAGATGAAGCGAGCTGATGATTGCCGTAAGTTGAATTGTGTTGCTCCAAAAAGATACATGCAAGTCCTACCCCCAATTCCTCAGAATGTGACCTTACTTGGAAATTGGATCTTGCCAGAGGTAATCAAGTTAAAATGAGATCGTTAGGGTGGGCCCTTGTCCAATATGACTGGTGTCCTTATAAAAAGGGGAAATTTGGACACAGAGACAGACACAGAAGGAGACGATGTCAGGAGGCACAGGGAGAAGATGACCATGAGCCAAGGAATGCCTGAGCCTGCGGAGGCCTCAGGAACAGGTCCTTCTCCAGAGCCTTCCGAGGCAGCATGGCCCTGCTGACACCTTGATACAGAGTTCTGGCCTCCAGAACTGTGAGAAGTAAATTTCTGTTGTTCTAAGCCACCCAGTTTGTTGTATCTTGTTACAGCAGCCCTACTAAACTAATACATAGATGATGACAAGGTGGCGATGCATGTGAGGGGCTTTGTAGAGACATTGCTGGGAAGGGGCTGCCTGGGACTACCTTTCCCAGCACCCCCTGCATGTAGGTGGAGCCATAGGATCAGCTCTCACCAGTGGGTTGGAAGAAGTGATGTGATTGTCACTTCTGGCTGAGGTGATTAAGGAGCAGGTGTGTCTTCTCCACGCTCTCTTTCCCCTCTGCAAGCTGGAAGCAGAGCAATCTGAGGCCTTGGAGGAAGGTGGAGCCATGAGACGGAAGGAGCCTGGGCCCTAAATCACCGCATGGAGGAAAGCTGCCTGCTGGCTGGCAGTGTCAGAGCTCTGAGAACATGCAGCAGATTTAACCCAGAGGAGGTGATGCCTGTGCACGGCCTTGGAAAAGTAAGTGACCAGTGGGAAAGGGCAAAGTGCACCAGGCAGAGGAGACAGCATGTGCAGAGGCCCAGGGGAGAGAAGCTGAGCCCTGGGGACCTCCAGTAGTTTGCGTGGTTAGGGTATATCCCGTGATGGGGAGAGAGGAGACGCCAAGGCAGAGAGGTGAATGGGAGCTGGGTCCTGGGTAGGCTCGGGGCCATGTGGGGGACTTTGGAAAGCATGCTGAGTCCCTGCAGGGTGGCTATTGAATGCTTTTGAGCAGAAGGGCCATGTGACCACATGGTCACACCTGTGCATTTGAAAGGGCCCTCTGGCTCCCAGCGTGGGGCTGGATTGGAGAAGGAAAGATGGAAGGAGGCAAGACCGGGAGGGAGGCTGGCCCAGTGCACTGGGCAGAACTGAGGCAGAAGGCATGGGAGTGGCTTTTAGGGGAATTCGGGATTTAGAGGCAACAGGCCTTGGTGATCGATTTCGAGGGAGGGTGAGGGAAAGGGAGGGATAAAGGATGGTGTGTAGCTTTCAGGCCTGGGGATGGTGGCGCCATCGCTGAGATATGGGGATCCAGGACTCGGACAGTGTCTCTGTTCTGGCCCTGGCCTCAGTTTTCCCAATTGCAGTCCTGTGTCCAGAATTACAGGCGTAGGTGATGGAGCAATAGCTGGATGAATTTAGTCAAAGGGCACAGCAAATGCAAATGCTCAGAGGCGGGAAGTTTATAGTGGGGGACAGTTTTTACTTGTATAACATCTGTATCCTCCACAGGCTGGGGCATTCGTGCCTGTCTTGTTCACTTCTGCACCCCTAACACCAACAGACGGAGGCCAGGACATAGCAGATACTCAATTAATGGTCACGAATGAATGGAAAAATCAACAAACAAAGTGCTTTGATTTGGCTGCAGCCCAGAGGACTGATGGGGACTCCTGGGACCGTGGAATGGAGATCTCGAGTGCCGGGGTGGTTTATTTTTCATTCCTTTGATGATGGGTTTAGAGTTGAGGCAAGGCCTGAAAAGAAAGACAGCTGAGTCCAGCAGCACAGCTAAGTGGGCCATTTGGGAGCCGAGGAAGGGGATATCATTGGTCTGACGGTCCTTATTGGTCTTAGCAAATCAGAGCCTCCCTGGTGTTCCCTAGTGGATGACAATGAGGAAGAATGCCAGTGCACTGCTACCCTCCACACTGGCCGTGGAGAAGAATAACCTCTGCCCTCTCCAGAGCCCGGCTCTACTCTCTGCTTCCCTCCATCCCTCAAATGGAAAAGCAGGTGATGGATGGTTTGTTTCCTTCCCTATTTCCTTCTCTGACAAAGTCAGTTACCCTGTGAGGAATGGTTCCATCCATCTTACCTGGAATCAACCAGCTTTTCTGCCAGATGTCCAGAACACAACCCAATGGAGACAGGCTGTGTCCCTGACTCCTGCTGGATCCCCAGGGAATCCCTGGTCTTCCCTTTGGAAGGGGAACATTGTGGCAGGGCTGCAGCTAAGGTGCTTTCATCCCTCCTGAGCAGAGCTGGCTGGGACGCCCTCCCTGTAGCCAGGCCTGTCCCTGTGGCCCAACAACGGGGAGGGTTTGCAGAGTCTGGCACTGGCTGCTTCCTTTGGGAGGCAAGGGGCACTGTGAGAGGACGCCTACCCAGGCAGGCACACTTTCCGAGCCAGGCTGTGTATCATCAACAAGGCCCCACCCCATGCTCGCAGGCACAAAGGCAAATGGCCAAGGGGAGATGAATAGGCATCTCAGAGCCCCGCCCCCGCCCCCGCCCCCCATTCCACACAGCCCTGCCTGGACACTGCCCAGTCCTCCCCCCTGCCCTGCCCCAGACCTACCGTCACCCAGTTGCCATGTGCTCTGTCTCGGGCACAGCCCTGACCGTGCCAGCCCCCTACCTGCTTAGGAACATTCCAGGGTTCTTCCTCTCCTACCAAAGAAAGCCACTCAACTTTGCAGGTGAGGCTGACCTTGATTGAGCCCATTAACAGTCCTGCAGGGAGGCTGTGCAGTGCAGTGGTTAAGACCCCAACTTTGAAGCCAGGCTACCCTGGTCAAAACCTTGGCGTGGCCATGGCTCTGAACGAGTTACTTAATTTCTTAGCACCTCAGTTTCTTCATCTATAAACTGGAGATAATGATAATATGTATCTCATGCCATTGTTATGAGGATAAATGAGTTAGTGTGTGTAAAACCCTCACCACCTGCTCGTTCTTGTGATCTGTTACTCCTCCTCCCCCTCTTCTTCCTCTTCCTCCTCCCTCCTCTCCCTGCCCCTCAGACTTGTTATTTAACTGCTCTAAGCCTCGGTTCATTCATCCTGCACGTGCAGATGGTAATACCAACCCCACAGGCTTCTTAAATGGATTGAATGGATTGAATGTTCACGAGAAGGGCTTGGTGCACAGTGGGTGCCTAATAACTGCTGGTTAACACAATCGGTGCTGGGCTGACATAAGCCAGCTCTGCCTCCAGGACTTCACCTCCAGAAGGGCAGGCAAAATCCCTGGGGAAACCTTATCCACCAGTTTTGCTCTGGGAAATAGAACTGGAAACTTTTCTAATTCTAAAGAGTAAATGTCAGAGGCTTGGGAAGGATTTTGAGGTTCTGAAAATAAACATCGGCACAGAAGGGAAGGAGGGAAGGGGGAGAGAAAGGAGGGCATAGAGGTGAAGGAGGGCCAGGGTGAGAGGCAGAGATAAGATGTCTAGACTGAGTGAGAGAGAGAGAGAGAGAGAGAGAGACAGAGAGACAGAGAGACAGAGAGACAGAGAGACAGAGAGAGAGACAGAGAGAAACCTCAGTGCCTGCCCCCAGATGCTGGGATACAGAGCTGAGAAAGCAGGTAGCTGCTGAAACAGACACTGTCATGCTGGGCTGATGGATGCCACTGGGTAGAGTGGCTCTGTCCTGCCATCAGGTGAATTGAACAGGTCCGGCAGTGGGTGTTTGATGTCAGCAGATATTTGTGGAGCAGGTGCAGGGCTGGGCTTTGGGAATAATACTACCTGCTCCACATGGTTCGTGGGTGAATTTAGAAAATGAGTTAAAAGTGCCCGTCTCTGTGTCACACACAGTAGGACTGCAATAAATGATGTGCTTTTTCTCCTTGTTTGTGATTTTCTGTGAAGGATGCTAGGTTGGTTGGTACTTTTATAGGACAATGTAGATTTTGTCTTCTGCTCTTGCTGCTGTGAAGTTGGAATAGTGAAGGCATCTGACGCTCACTTTCTGGGGGTCCTGCTGCCCTTGTGCACAGAATTTCCCACTGGGTTTTAGTGGGTGCCTATAGAGCTGGTGCCATCAAGGGCACACTGAATGGGCCTGTTGTTGCCTGGCGGGCGGGAGCCTTCTTCCCCTGTATGCTTCTGCAGTTTATGTGCTGATTAAGGTGGTTTTAGCACATTTATAAACATCTGGGTATCTTCTTCAGTCAGTTATTTTTCGGGGAAAATACATTCTTTACAGTCTCGTAAAGTGACTGTTCTGCAGCCTCAGATGTGCCCAGTGGATGTGAGCAGGGGCTGGAAGAGGCCCCGCGCTGAGGATCGGTCCTGGATGGGCTGAGAGCTTGTTGTGCAGCTTAGGGAAAGTTGATCCCTCTCTCTGGGTCTCAGCATCTCCTTCATCAACTCTGATATTTATAGTCTGAATGTTCCAGGAGTGTGAGCTTCCAGGCAAAGGGGAGCTCAAAGACTTTATTTATGAAACATATATGTACCTACTATGTGCCAGGCACAAGGCTGTGTCCCAAGGAAGCAGATCCATTCCTTGGCCTCAAAGAACAGATCTAGAGAGAGGAAATTCATCCTGAGATATGAAAAAGTCACTGTAATGTACAGAATGGAAGCTACAGGGGCAGGGAGTTCCTTTCCTTTACTGCTTCTCCCTCCTCTGTGGGTCCCGCTGGCCTCTGCCCCTGCATCCCTCCTGGAAAAGGGGGCGGGGCACATCAAACTGAGCCCCATCTTTCCTTCAGGTGCCGCCACTGCTGGGCACCCTACCTCTCCCCAACACCAGCTGGTTGTTGACTCTGCTGTTGAAGCTTTATGGCACCTTTAATCCATAATCAAGGTGCCAGGAGGGCAGGGACATAACTGATTGTGTACGCAGCTCACATTACCCTGAAGAGCTCAGCCCAGCCCAGTCAATCATGCACCTGCAACACTGGTGACTTCTGCCTCAAATCAATAATGCTTACAAAGTTAGGCGGGAGGGAGGTAATTTCTTTTTCCTTCCCCCACTTCCTTTCTGGAATAACCAACCATCTCTCTTGCAAATAAATGCCTCGTGCCCTGCAGGCCCCGCAGGCCCTGGGAGGCTGTGGAGAGGTTTCCTTTCAGTGGACCCCAGTGTCTCCAAGCCCTGGCCCAAGAGCTTCACATGTGGACTTGACTCTCCCCGCAGCATCCCCGTGAAGTAGCATTTCAGGGGGGTTGAGTCACTTAACGTGAGAATGCACAGCCAGGAAGTGGTAGAGCCTGGAGCTAACAGATTAAAAATAATAACATGGAGCATTTATGGAGCGCCTCCAGTGCCTGGGGAGGTGGACTTGGAGAGGAGGGGCTCTCTGAGCTGTGGGTCCTGGAGAGCCCTGAGCGCTGCTCACCAGGTGGGCATGAAAGGAGAGGGGGTTCCAGTTGGGTGAACAGCAGGGGCAAAGGCAGGGGAGGGGAGGGAGCTGCAGGTGGGTCCCCGGGGCTGGAGGCAAAGGGCTGGCTGGGCGAGGATGCTGGAGAGAAGGCCTGATCCTGCGGGGCCTTGGATGCCAAGCCAGGAAGCTTGGGCTCAGCTGTCAGAGAACCTGGGCATTTCAGAAAGTTCTTGCATGTGGTAGGCTGAACCTGGCCCCCTTCGGCCCCGCTCTTTTGTTTTATTTAATTAATTTATTTATTTTTAAAATTAAATTAAATTAAATTAAAAATTTTTAACATCTTTATTGGAGTATAACTGCTTGACAGTGGTGTGTTAGTTTCTGCTTTACAACAAAGTGAGTCAGTTATACATATACATATGTTCCCATGTCTCTTCCCTCTTGCGTCTCCCTCCCTCCCACCCTCCCTTTCCCACCCCTCTAGGTGGCCACAAAGCACCGAGCTGATCTCCCTGTGCTGTGCGGCTGCTTCCCACTAGGTGTTTTACATTTGGTAGCGTATATATGTCCATGCCACTCTCTCACTTTGTCCCAGCTTACCCTCTTTTGTTTCAGCTTTTCTCCTGAGTCCCATGGGACAGGACGTATTTGTGTGTCTCTCCGGGACAGCCAGAGAGACAGCTACAAGTGGCCTTGGCTCCGCCCATGGATGCCTCTCTTCTCAGGTTTAAAGACAGAGGGTGCTGCAACCTTTCCAATCCTCATTCCTCATTATGCCCCTAGTCACTGTCCAGGTCATCGATAAAAATAGGTAAGATTTAATATCTGCAGTTCTACAAAACTGATGTCCGTGCGCTCTTGCTGTGAGCCAGCCCCTCTTCTCGCACTGTGCACGTCACCCCTCGTGTCACCCTCACAGCATTCCCATGACCAAGGTTTGACGTCATTCCCATGTCCCAGGTCTGTGCTTTAACAGTGGTGCTGTATCACCGGCTGTCTCTCTTTTGTGGTACTCATTATTCTGTGAACTTTTCTACGAAACCATTCCAACATGCAAAAAAATAAATAAAATAACTATTTAAGAAGCTGGACTGTCACATCCTTCCTTGGTCCTGGCCTCCCTGAGCACAGAGGATGGCATCTATTCAGCTGTGACTCCCAGGTACTGAATGCTGCCCTGTGCTGGTCCTATACTAAGCCTTCTACAAAGATCTCCTCTAGTCCTCCTAACTCCCCCCAACCCCAAGAGGCCAGTTTAGTTATCTCTGTTTTCCAACTGAGAGCAACGTAACTCAGAGACGCAAAGGGACTTGTCCAAGGTCACACGGCTAGGCAGCACCTGGCATCAATAACTGACTCCAGAGCCCTTGTTCTGAACTCCTGAGCAGGGGGAGTTCTCTGAGTCTGACTTCTGTAAGGGGAAAACAGAGGAGCGAGAACAAACTTGTCTTCGGTTCTGGCGGCCAGAAACCAGGAGCCCAAAGCTCTATGTCACCTTCAGGCTGTTTTGAGGATGGATGGATGGGCTGAGCTCCTGTGCTGGTTGCAGCCTGGGTGGCTGTTCTGCCCTGAATGATGGCCTCTCTGGTTAAAGGGCTCTGGCTTTGACTTGCCAACCCAGGTGCTTTGTGTCACTTAGGGCCACCTTTACCAGAACTCTGACAGTCTCCACAGTGGGGTGGCGGGGGGGAGGGACTTGATCATCACTGTCCCTTCTTCTCAATGGTTAGACCAATGCCCCAGTCACTGCTGCCCCCATCCCTGGCCCTCTTGGAGCAGCATCAGAGGGGCAGCTTGTGCATGTAATTCAATAGCCAATCATGGAGGACACCTAGTTTGAGGCCTTGCCTGTGGGAGCACTGTATCAGTCAGCATAGGTGAGGCTTTACTTAGTAACAAACAGTCCCCAGTGGCTTAAAAAAATATATATATATTTAGGTCACTGACATTTTATTTATTTGTTTCTTTATTTATTTAATTTATTTTGAAATGGAAGTATAGTTGATTTACAATATTGTATTAGTTTCAGGTGTACAACGTAGTGATTCAGTATTTTTATAGATTATACTCCATTTAAAGTTATTACAAAATAATTGTTATATTTCCCTGTGCTGTTCAATATATCCTTGTTGCCTATTTATTTTACATATAGTAGAGTGTCTCTTAATCCCATACCTCTATCTTTCCCCTCCCCCCTTCCCTCTCCCCACTGGTAATCACTAGTTATTCTCTATATCTGTGAATCTGTTTCTGTTTTGTTAAGCACATTTGTTACACACATTTTGTTGTTTTATTTTTTTGAATTCCACATATAAAACCCCACATGTTTATTTCTTGCTATCCTACCTGCCCGGTGTGAGGTGGGTGGGGTTGCTCTGCTCATCAGGGCCATTCACGGACCCCAGGTGACAAAGTAGCTATCAAGCCAGAGATGGAGAGAGCCCTGGTGCTCATTAAATGCTAGCCATTAAATGCTCAGCAGGGGAATAACATGCATTACTTCATTCACACAACTCACTGACCAGAACAAGTCACATGGTCCCACTGAGCCACAGGGGACAGGAAGTTCAGTACCATCACACACCGGGAAGGGGGAGATGTGAAAATATTTGGCAGAACGTATGACTACCCCAGGCACCAGGGGGTTGTGAAGGGTGGTGACTCTGCCCCCAATTCCCACCCTGCACACCACCCCAGGGGGCTTACAGCTTCAGCGGGGTGACCATGCTGATTTTCCTCCCATTCAATCCCAGGGGTCTGTGGACATAATTATCCCAAGAGTCTGAGATTCAGCAGGTGAATGGGTTGAGAGTGATCACAGAGCTTGGAAGTGACTGGGCTGGGACTGGAATCCAGGTTTGTCTGGCTCAAAGCCCAATCCTCTTCTCCCTGAACTGTGGTGCTCCTCAAAACGATCAGAAAATTGGCAGAGCGGTGGAGAGGCTGGGACGAGTGCTGGGGTGCAGACAGTGCCACAGGCCACCAAGAGCCTAAGAACCCAGGAGGGTCTGGAGGGGTCACATCCAGGTGGGTGAGGAAAATACAAGGTGCAGTGTGTGGGGCTGAGGATGCTTACTTAGTAAGAGGCATCAATGACAGCCTCTGGAGAGTGAGCTGTTCCTTTGTGCCAGGCCCCCTGCCAATCGCTCTGCACCAATTCCATCACTGAATTCTCAGAACAACCCCCTGATGAGGTACCATTGGATAGTACCAATGAATAAGGTACCATTTTACAGATGAGGAAAATGGAGGCCAGAAAAGTTGACGCCTGAGTTCACTCAGCTGGTCAGAAGCTGAGCTCTCTCTTGCCACCTGCACCCCTTTGCTCTTCCTTATGAGCCCCAGAGACTGACAACCAAGCTTTGGGTTAAAAGAGCATGTACAGCTCCCAACCTGCTGACCACCTTCTCCTACCCCCTCACTCTGCCAAACCCAAGCCTGCCTTTAAAAACTCCATTTCCCCAGAGAGGGACCCACTTCATTATGAAAGGCCCCCCTCCACAAAGACACAACACGGAGGCCGATGAAATTCACTTGGATTCAGCATCACTTTGGAAATCGATTCACTATGATTGCAAATCCAGTGTCTGTCAGCAGCTGGCTAATTTTAGCTGGATCTTTGCAGGCTTCTCACCAGGCTCATCCGCCCCTGTGGACTGACAGAGCCGTTCTGAGAGTATCATTGATCTTTTGACTAAAGTGTCCTAATGAAACACAAACCTGCTGTTACTCAGAGAGCTGTCTGCCATGGTGGCACAGAAGAAATGCTACCAGGTCAATGATAACCATAATTTCATTGTAAAACACGCCCTCTTGTACCGTGTCCCTCCCACCTCTTCCCCGCTTTGATCTTGGGCTCACAGCTCAGACCTGGAAAATCAATGCCTTTCACTGTTTCAACTTTGTCACAGAGCAATGGGGGGCTTGGGTGGGGAACCATCGATAGGGTGTTAAAGATATTTCTGGTTATGTGCAAGCTCCCTGTGATGAGGGCCCTTGGCAACTTGCATTGAGTTAGCTTCTATTTATTTGCAGGAGGCGAGTTGGTGGGAGGCTGAATCAGTGCTCCTGTTCTGGCGTATTCCACCCAGCTAAGTGACTGAGGAGGTGGCATAGGTGGAGGGTTGCCAGAGGTTCTGGAGCCCCTGGAAGTCAGAAACCGTAGTCCTTAAGGGTGGAAGTGGACAGAATAAGAAATGGGTGTCTTATCTTGCAACCTGTTGGCCAGGCAGTGGGAAGTTCCGGGAAAGGAGGCAGGGAGAAAGGCATCTACCACTTCAGAGACAGGTGTTCTCTGGCAGGACCGGGTTATCAAACCCGATCTGGGGAAGATCCTGAGGGTCCAACGACCTCATCTTAGACGTGGGCCCCCTGGGACCTGGGGAAGGAAAGGCAGCCTGTTTCTCGATCCCCCTATAAGTCAGTGGCAGAAAGAGAGATGCTGATGCCCCCAGTTAGATTTTATGGATCGCAGGGGAAAGAACACAGTTTCCTTCAGCCGGCCCTGAGGGTGCCCAACGGTCTAGGCCAGGCATCAGCAAACCACAGCCCACGGGCCATATCTGACCCCACAGTTTGTTTTTGCAAATAAAGTTTTATTGGAACACGGCCCCACTCATCCTCTCCTGTACTGCCTAAGGCTGCGCTCATGCTCCACAGGCAGAGCTGACGAGCTGCGTCGTCAGCCACAGTCCGCAGTGAAACTTCGCCAGGAGGTCTGATCTGTTGTTTCCTAGATTCCATTTACCTGCCTGCACGTGCCGTCTTTGTAGCCGGATACCTTGTAGGAGGTGACTCTGCAGCACCGGCCAAGAGGCAAAGCTGAGCGTGGGCAGGTGTGTGGAGGCGGCCTGGGCAGGCGAAATAGTGTAGGCAAAGGCACAGAAGTGTGGAAGGAAGCAAGAGGGAGCTTGAGGTGGACGGTGATGGATGGGGGCGGGGGATGGAAAAGTAGGGGCAGGCAATGAGTCTGCAGACTTTGCCCAAGGACAGACTTGTAATGCCAGGCTAAGGAGTTTGAAATCTATTCTGGAGACCAAAGATTTTTGTGGCCTGCTTCCTCTGAGGTGGCTCAATGGTTGGGTTGCCAGATTTAGCAAATAAAACTGTAAGACGGACTCTTCATTACATTTGAATGTCAGTTAAACAATGAATATTTTTTTAGTATGAGTATGACCCATACAATATTTAGGATATACCTATTCTGTTTTTAACTGTTTTTTATTCAATAAATACATTTATTGAAATCCAGGTACTGGAGTTAGACTTTAAAAAATAATTTTCCGGGCTTCCCTGGTGGCGCAGTTGTTGCGCGTCCGCCTGCCGATGCAGGGGAACCGGGTTCGCGCCCCGGTCTGGGAGGATCCCACATGCCGCGGAGCGGCT
>NC_041216.1:12325330-12326045 GCF_002837175.3 Physeter macrocephalus | reverse complement strand
AAAAAAAAAAAAAAAAAAAAAAAATTTTCCCAGCCAGCTCATGAGATACATACTAGCAATAAATCCATTTTATAGATAACATCTAAGACTTAGAGAAATTATCAGTGACACACAACATAAACATGGCAGCTGGGAATCAATGTCAAGTCAGCTCAGGTCTTCAGAGCTCCTGTTCTTAATAATTCTGTTTTCCTACACAGAATGGTTCAATTAATTCTGCTTGAGATATACTTATCGTAAAAAAGAAATCCATTGTTCATCTGGAATTCAAATGTAACTGGAGGTCCCGTATTTTATCTGGCAACCCTGCTTGGGGATGAAGCAGCAGGAGGGGAGGTTGAGAGTGGGAACGGAGTGTTGGCAAAGTCATCCAGGCCGAGGCTTGAGGGGCTCCTGCCTTCTCTCTAGGAGATTCCTCCCTTTACTTTTCCAGAAGACCAGAGCCTTTCACTGGCAACCTGCCTCACACGAGGTGAATATGGGAACTGGACTTCTGGAAGGCAGGCCTTGGCAAGGGCCCCGGTGGAGGCCTGAATCCTCCCGGTATCAGGAGCTCCCAGGGTGCCTTTGAGGAGGTGGCAAGTGGGGGCAGGAGGGCAGGAGCCTGGAGGGAGAAGGGGGATGAGATGTGGCTGCCAAGTGGGTCTGTTTACTCTACTCGCTGCAGGTTACATTTTTTTTTTTTTTTTTTTTTGCGGTACGCGGGCCTCTCACT